>NC_062523.1:31656141-31658641 GCF_022655615.1 Tachysurus fulvidraco
CATCGAGGCAGGATACACCCTGGACGGAGTGCCAACCCATCACAGGGCACACACACACTCTCATTCACACACACACACACACACACACTACGGACAATTTTCCAGAGATGCCAATATCTGGTATTTTATTGGAACTTCATGAAGATGGCTGATATAAACAGTGCATCATGTGGCCTCATGGATGAGCCTCCACTGTTGGAGATGTAGATTATTGTGGTGATGATTATGGTCATGGAAATTAATTGACATCTTATTTACATTAACATATTGTTGCGGTCTTGATTATATCCTTATTGCAAGTGTTTCAGTTATATTGCTGTCATATTTTCCCCCTTTCATCTTTCTACAGATATCTCTTACTATCACTTTCCCAGTTCCATCGCTCTCCTCTTTCGCTCCCTCGCTCTTTATCTGTCTGTATCGCTGTCTCAGTCCCACGCTCTCTGTCTGGGGGTTTCAGTAAGTTTACTCTGCTTCCGTTCAGTGAAGGCAATCACGCATTAAGTAAATGAAAATGTCAGCCAAAGAAGAAGAAGAAGAAACACATGGAATCATGAGAGAGAGAGAGAGAGAGAGAGAGAGAGAGAGAGAGAGAGAGAGAGAGAGAGAGAGAGAGAGAGAGAGAGAGCTTCACTGTTTGGGAAGAAGCAGGGTTTTCACATTGGGCACTTTTTAAACTGAGAGTTTAGGACATAAAGGACATAAAGGACATATCTATAAAGATATAGATAAGGACATCAATATATAAGTATAAAGAATCCAATCTATAAAAAAAGAAAAAGAAAGAAAGAAAGAAAGAAAGAAAGAAAGAAAGAAAGAAAGAAAGAAAGAAAGAAAGAAAGAAATAGAGATAGAGTTACACATCAGCTTCACATCATAGAGAGAAAGATGTTTTGTGAGAGAAATAGACAGACAGACACTGAGAGAGAGAGAGAGAGAGAGAGAGAGAGAGAGAGAGAGAGAGAGAGAGAGAGAGAGAGAGAGAGAGAGAACAGGGTTAAAATCTTCACTCATCTTTCTTAGGCTTGAGGGGAATCACACACACACACACACACACACACACACACACACACACACACACACACACACACACACACACACACACCTGTCAGCTATTTAAAATCCAGTTAAGCTACATCTCTAGCACACAAATACACACTCTCTCTCTCTCTCTCTCTCTCTCTCTCTCTCTCTCTCTCTCTCTCTCTCTCTCTCTCTCTCTCTCTCTCTCTCTCTCTCTCTCTCTCTCTCTCTCTCTCTCTCTCTCTCTCTCTCTCTCTCTCTCACTCATAATGATGAGATTCCTTTCCTCATCCCAAATCTAGGCAAGTGTGTTCCTGTCACATGCCATCAACAGTGGGAGTTGAAGGCATGTGACAGGGACACACACACACACACACACACACACACACACACACACACACACACACACACACACACACCCACACACACACACACACACACAAATACACACTTTGTCTAGTAAGAGTGGTTAGTTTCTCCGTCCTGTTTAACAATAACTCCATTCACTCTCCTTCCCATTTGAGACACAACTCAGCTCCATTCACAACCCACTGTGGGAATGTTTCTCCCTCTCTCTCTGTGTGTGTGTGTGTGTGTGTGTGTGTGTGTGTGTGTGTGTGTGTGTGTGTGTGTGTGTGTTTCTCCCCCCTCTGCCTGTCCACTTTCCTTTTAGAAAGGGATCACTGACACAAAGCAGCCGACCAAAGGTCAGTAAGGAGGCTGCGTTTAACTGGTTTGGAAATGGGATTTAACCGCTTTACTGGAACCTGATACACTGGCACAGATCTCTGTTTTTAAAGGTGGCATACACTTTCACATGGCTACTTCCTGCCCCGCCCACACCACTTCCTGTGTGATGGACAGTGAGAACACTCAGAGCTGATGAAGCCTAAACCAGGCGTATCATTTATTTTACACAACACTTCCATTTCCTACATACATTCAGCACAAGCTTAGAAATAAACTGCACATGATGTATCACATCGTTCTGTACATTTCGGTGGTTATTCTTTAGGCTTATTTAATATCTGTCCATCTGTTATCTTACACAGCACAGGGAGCCTGGAGTCTCTCCCAGGGGACACGGTGACAACCTGACTGAGGTTCCAAAACATCACAGGACACAATCACACTCATTACATACTGTAGATGTCGACGAACCCCTAACCCTAACCCTGACCTTCATGACACTCCAACCTCTTGACCTCAGAGATGCTCATCACTAAACCGCCGTGCTCTCGACTTTATAACTCACAATACAGAAATAATCTCACAGCCTGTAGTCTGATGCTTCTGCAGCTAAATGAGCTTTGTTTAATCTGAAAAGTCTGGCTTTAATTCTCTTTATTGGTCCTTTAACACTTTGTTGTCAGCTCAAACATTCTGCACTTTGTTACTGTTTGTTCACTTTATTGGCGGTCGTGTGGCCTACGCCAGCCAGAGGTCATGCAGAGGCGCCAATTAGTGGCATGTGTGG
>NC_062523.1:31668641-31671141 GCF_022655615.1 Tachysurus fulvidraco
CATTAAAGAAAGCCGTCGTGTTTTTTTTAGTTAGGAATCAAAAGCTTTGTGTTCACTAAAGTCACGTCAGGTTCAATCTACTCCATCTTACTCTCATCAGCGACGATGCTCTCCACTTTGGTTTTCTGAAATTTTCCTGAAGTTAGCATGAAACTGCTTCAGGTTCTGTTAGCATCTGAAAAAACCATCCAAAGCACAAAAGGCCCCTGTGTGAGCGCCGCTTGAGTCTTTATGCGCTCCGAACAAGGTAAAAGAAAAGAAATGGATGGGGCGATTGTCAAGGCATTGAGACGGAAAGAAAAAAAAAACACCCAGTCGGAGGAAAATGTGGAAGTGAAGAATCTGAGTGAAAGAGAAAGAGAAAGAGTTCCCGTGGAGCTTCGTCCTCTCACTCGTCCCTCTATTCATCCTGTCTATTCTTCTCTTCTAGAGGCTCGGCAATAATTGAGCTTTAATTGGGGGAAAATGAAAACTGTGTCCACCTTTATACTCGATTTTCTCCATTCATTCCACTCCGGAACGTTCCGCTGATCAGAACATACCTGCTAACACTAAAAGACAGCAAAGTTTTTTTTCATGCTCATGCCTTTAACAAATTTAAAAAATAGACATAAAGAAGCAACTTAATGCTGGAAAATACGTACAATGGCTGAAATAAATCCATTTCACTCTGTTTACGTTTACAGAACTTCCAACAAAATGCCTCATTTCTCCTTATTTTTATTCTGCAGAAAACCAAAAAACATCAACAATATTATATACGATAGAACCTGGATGTTATTTTTCTGTATTTTATTCATGAAGACACACACACACACACACACACACACACACACACACACTAACACACACACATGCTTTTATAAACACTGAGTCACTCTGGGTTCTTTAGCAAGCCGCTCCTCCGTGCTTTTGTTCAAGTCGCACTCGACTTTAAAAGCCCTTTTCAGGGTGTATGAATGCCCTTCGTTTCAGCTCAAAGGACTTTACATCGATAGCGCGGAGAGGAATAAAAAGGAATGAAAGACAATGAAGACAAAAAGAAAAGACGCAAAAAAGCTTTTGGGATTCCATTATGCACCGCGTTCTTCTCGTTCTTCAGGAAATAATGCGCCTCACCGTAATGTGCTTTTCTGAAAAAAAAAAAAACAACAAAAAAGTATCGGCGGCAGGACTTAGATTTAGAAGCGAAAGAGTGAAAACCATTTTCTGGATTTTTTCATCTAGATGTTTTTATGGTGAATTTGTGCATAATAAAAACTGTAGTAGAAACCAACAACTGTAGCATAGAAGTTGTAATGTCATGGGAAGGGGGGGGGGAGAAAGAAAGAAAGAAAGAAAGAAAGAAAGAAAGAAAGAAAGAAAGAAAGAAAGAAAGAAAGAAAGGAAACCTTTTTATCAGACACCAAAGTGATGTAAACTCTGTCAGACTTGAACAGACTCCAGCAGAAGATGAAATGTTGGACAAAGGAACGTATATAAATATATAAATATATAATATAATATATAAATATAATATATAAATGATACCATCAGAAAATGGGAGGAGAGAAAAGATAAACTCTGCTTTTTAAATGACAAGAATGCTGAAGAAGAAAAAGCCTCGGCTTCCTGTAGTTTATCACTTCCTGTGTTTTATTTGATCACTTCCTGTACTTTTATTTCAGCTAAACATTTTAGTCTCTTAGGAGACCGAGGAAAATGTGGAGTTCTCAGAGGAAATGAGAGAGAGAGAGAAAGGGAGAGAGAGAGAGAGGGGGGGAGAGAGAGAGAGAGAGAGAGAGAGAGAGAGAGAGAGATAAAAGGAGAGAGAGGGACAGAGAAAGGGAGTAATAGAACAAGAACATATAGTAAGACTACTAATAGAGAGATATATATAGATCTCTTTATATCTAAGCTCTACTCTCTCTCTCTCATCTCTATCTCTCTCTCTCTCTCTCTCTCTCTTCCTCTTCTTCTCTTTCTCTCTGTCTCTCTCTCTATTTCTCTTTTCTCTCTCTCTCCTTTCTCTCTCTTCTCTCTCTCTTTTCTGTCTCTCTCTCTCACCCTTTCTCTCTCACTCTCTCTCTCTCTCTTCTTTCTCTCTTCTTTCTCTTCTTTCTCTTCTTTCTCTTCTCTGTCTCTCTCTCACTTTCTGTCTCTCACTCTCTCTCTCTCTCTCTTTCTCTCTTCTTTCTCTCTTTCTACAGTAGAGAGATGGTCTTGACACTTGAGTGTTTTTCCTAAGAGAAGTTTTATTAAGAGTTATTATTGATTTTGTTGTGTGTCCCACATCCATGTTGCTGTTGCTATGGAAATGATCATATCTATTGCAGTTCTATTCCCTGCATCCTGGTTTAGCTTCCTTACTGTATTAGTAAAAGTTTTTGCACCCATCAGCCCTCCATGATCTCCTCATTACAGCCAAAAGTTCTGCAAACGTTGAAACCTCCACACAATGCCTCATGGACCAAAATCTCCACATCCTCTATGATGAGTAACAGCTTCACACACAGACACA
>NC_062523.1:31681141-31736666 GCF_022655615.1 Tachysurus fulvidraco
ACACACACACACACACACACACACACACAAGGTGCCCCACTTTTAAAATAACAAGATAAAAAGGCAAATTAGGATATTTATTTTAGGAATTTTATAAATATGGCAAATTTGTTTTCTTTTATATACAAAGGTGTGAAAAAGTGTTGGCCCCCTTCCTGATTTTTGCACATTTGTCACACTTTAATGTTCCAGATCATCAAACAAATGTAAATATTAGTCAAACATAACACAAGTAAACACAACATACAGTTTCATTCATTCATTTTCTACCACTTTTTTTTCTACCGCTTTTTGTTTTTCATTCATTCATTTTCTACTGCTTTTATTGTCTAATGCTTTTTTTTTATCTTCATTCATTTTCTACCGCATATCCGAACTTCTCGGGTCACGGGGACGGTTTTTAAATGAAGGTTTTTATCATTAAGGGAAAACTAAATCCAAACCCACATGGCCTCTAGTCACACCCAGGCCTGATTACTGTCACACATGTTCACAATCAATACATCACATAAATAAGACCTGAGTGACAAAGTGAAGTAGAACAAAAGATCCTCAAAAGCTACACATCATGCCGAGGTCCAAAGAAATTCAGGAACAAATGAGAAAGAAAGTAATTATGATCTATAAGTCTAGAAAAGGTTATAAAGCCATTTCTAAAGCTTTGGGACTCCAGTGAACCACAGTGAGAGCCGTTATACACAAATGGTGAAAACATGGAACAGTGGTGAACCTTCCCAGGAGCTTCCCAAAGTGTGACCTTCTGTTCGTGACCTCAAGCTGAAGTGAACTTGGGTTCTGCAGCAGGACAACGATCCAAAACACACCAGCAGCAAGTCCACCTCTGAACAGCTGAAGATAAACAAAATGAAGACTTTGGAGCGGCCGAGTCAAAGTCCTGACCTGAATCCTATTGAGATTCTGTGCTAAAAGGTGGTTCATTCTCAAAAACCCTCCAATGTGGCTGAATTACAACAATCCTGTAAAGATGAGAGGACCAAAATCCCTCCACAGCCTCAGCTGTAACAGACTCACTGTAAGTTATCACAAACACTCGATTGCAGTTTTTGCTGTTAAGGGACCAACCAGTTATTAGGTTTAGGGGGCTAACAATTTTTCACACAGTTTCCATGTAGATTTTGTTTTCCATTAATAAAAACCTTCATTTAAAAAAAAATAAATAAATAAAAAAAAAATCAAGAAGGGGCCAAAAGCAGGCTGAGAGAATCCAGGATGATCCATAATCATAAAGGGTCAAAACCCTGAAACGAGTCTCACCAACCCACGACAACAAAGAATGAGACTTCACAAGGAACAGATCATATCAGAACACAGTAGAGGTACACACATTAGAGGCAGAGACCAGATGGCAGGACAGGGGGCGGAGTCAGCGCTGGATCAGAAGCCGAGTCAGGGTGTGGAGAGAGAGTCTGTGACACAAATCTACAGATGATCAGAACTACACAGAATACGACAGAATATAGACAGTTTAGCATTTCAAGGTCTCTGGATAGGAAGACGGACGAGAGACAGACAAAAGGACAGACAGGCAGACAGACAGACAGACAGACAGACAGACAGGTGGTCTGGTAGACAGATACACACCCTGAGAACCACAACAGCACAACAACACGATCCATTCTCTGGAATGGTTTCTCTGACCTCATTGTGATGAAAGGTTTAGCGCCATGTGTTGGCTTTATCATTTAACTCAGGAGGATCACCTGCAGGCCACTGAGGTAATAAACAAGGCCCAACGTCAGATATCACCTTAACATGGTGTCTGAGTTCAATAACTACCTCATGCCACAGCAGGCCTGGACACAGCTGTGCACATCTGGAGGTTCTTCAACCCAACTCTGTGACCCTGCAAAACTCTTCTGCCTCCACGCTGACCATCATCTCCTTCTTCACCTTCTACAGACCTACTGCACACCCCGACTCACTCGTACCTTTCCCTCTCACCTGAGTAATGACACCTCCTGCAGCTCACCTTGTGTTGAAAGTAGAAATCATCACCAAGTTGAAGTTCAGAGAGTAAAAACTAGATAAAGCTTCTGGTGTAAATAAACAAAACAAGTTAGAAATGTAGAATAAAAAAGACAATAAAAAGTCCTAAAGTTTCTGTTCAATATGGCAAGAACTTGCTTAGAAAGAAACTTTTCAGCTTTAATGTGTGTGTGTGTGTGTGTGTGTGTGTGTGTGTGTGTGTGTGTGTGTGTGTGTGTGTGTGTGTGTGCGTGCGTGCGTGTGTTTCTAAATCGAGCGCTTCGTATAACCTTGAGAAAAAAATCATAAAGTGACGTTTGTGAACAAACACTCGACATCATCGTGTGACGAAAGGTAACACACACGTACACAAATTTATGGATGTAGGACAGCAGACACACACACTAACGTCAAGTCCATTTACACACTCGCGTAACTGCTCCAGAAAATGTGTGTTTGATCAAGTAAACACACACACACTGAATATATCCATATTTATACTAATCACTGAATAAATATATCTCTGTTTCTGGTTCAGGTGTTGAACATTTTCTGGTAATTTGATTTTCGATCAGTGTTGACAGGCATCTGATTTTAACACACACACACACACACACACACACACACACACACACACACACACACACACACACACACACACACACACACAGACGTGTGGGGATGTTTTAAAATTTGTTCAACTAAAAAAAATACATGCTCATATTTCAGATCAGGGAGAACAGAAATAAGTGTGTGTGTGTGTGTGTGTGTGTGTGTGTGTGTGTGTGTGTGTGTGTGTGTGTGTGTGTGTGTGTGTGTGTGTGTGTGTGTGTGTGTGTGTGTGTTGGGTGTTTGTGTGTCTGTTGGGTGTGTGTGCATTATTTAAATCTCTTTTCATCAAAAACCTCTCTGACTATTATTATTATTATTATTATTATTATTATTATTATTTTTATTTTTATTATTTTTATTTTTATTTTTTTATAGAATTATTTAAATTAAATTAGAAGAATAAATGACTGTTTGTAATAATTTAATACATTTAATTTTATAGGCAATTAAATACATACATTTAAATATTGTTAATATATTAAATTAATCATCTTATTATTCTTAGTCTTATTTTTTATAGACCTTGCAATTCACACACACACACACACACA
Organism: Tachysurus fulvidraco; assembly: GCF_022655615.1. NCBI lineage: Eukaryota > Metazoa > Chordata > Actinopteri > Siluriformes > Bagridae > Tachysurus > Tachysurus fulvidraco. Next base: position 31,684,291 of record NC_062523.1, read on the forward strand.
CACACACACACACACACACACACACACACACACACACACACACACACACACACAGTACAAATTCCTGACCCAAATCCCTCGTTCCTCCTCAGGGCCGAAGGTAAACGTGTAACACTCATCTGCCAACATTTTCCCCTCATCACACACTTAATGAGAGATAAACACACCGGCTAATGCTGAGGGAGGGATTATACACACACACACACACACACACACACACACACACACACACACACACACACACACACACACACACACACACACACACACACACAGAGGATGAAACAAGTGCTGGCACTCGTTTGAGAAAGAGAAAAAAGCTTGTCATCACATTAGCACTCTGTCAAGGAGTTACATCGCAACACAGCTGTAATCTGCTTTACTGCACAATTAAACTGCATTAAAGAGAGAGAGAGAGAGAGAGAGAGAGAGAGAGAGAGAGAGAGAGAGAGAGAGAGAGAGAGAGAGAGAGAGAGAGAGAGAGATGTATGCCAGTTGTGTGATGATAAGGGATTTTTTGGTCATTTGGACAGACAAAAAAGAAGGGACACAGAAAAAAGGATGAATGAGTGGCATGAACAAGTGGGAGTGAGAGAGAGAGAGAGAGAGAGAGAGAGAGAGAGAGAGAGAGAGAGAGAGAGAGAGGCAGTGATGCTGCTCCGTTTCATTCCTCACTGCGCTCCTTCCCACTAAAGCCGCGAGCCGTGATGTCATTAAATTGCAAATGTTTTCTTTTTTCTTTCTCTCTCTCCATCCCTCCCTCCATCCCTCCCTCACTCCCTCCCACCTCCCCCCCTCCGCTCCCTTCCCGTCCCCGACACACACTGTTTACTTATCTGGTGTGAACACATGTCGAAGAAGGGAATCCGTTAAATTCGGCCCCGAGGGCGCGGCGCGAAACTTCTGCCTCTTATCTACACACACAAAAAAATGATAGAGCGACAGATTAACAAATGATTTTTTTTTACTCTTCTGCATAAAATAACGGTATATTTATATTTATAGGTCCTTTTTGCCCCAAACTGCCACACGTTTAATTTAACGCCAGGACGTTTTTAAAATACTCTTTAAAAAGGGAACAGCGCACCTTTAAGCACTGTGATAAAGTGCAGTGTGTGTCACACTACAACAATATCACACTCAACTCTACACACACACACACACACACACACACACACACACACACACACACACACACACACACACACACTCAACTCTACACACACACACACACACACACACACACACACACACACACACACACACACACACACACACACACACACACACACACACACACACACACACACACACACACACACACACACACACACACTCAAACACACACACACAACAACACACACACACACACACACACACACTCACACACACACACACACACACACACACACACTCACTCAACTCTACACACACACACCTCTACACACACACACACACACACACACACACACACTCAACTCTACACACACACACACACACACACACACACACACACACACACAACTCTACACACACACCCACACCTCTACACACACACACTCACCTCTACAGAAACACACACACACACACATATTCACCTCTACACACGAACACACACTCACCTCTACAAACACACACACACTCACCTCTACACACACACACACTCACCTCTACACACACACACTCACCTCTACACACACACACACTCATCTCTACACACACACACTCACCTCTACACACACACACTCACCTCTACACACACATACAGACTCACCTTGTTTATAAATCACTCAGTTTGAGATCTGACAGCCAGCAGGTCCTAAATTTCTGTATTAAATTTGATGTTTGCCTGAAACAAAAATAAAGATAAAACAAATACCATTGATTTAATACTTAAACAAAATCTAAAACACAGGACCTAAAAATACATTTTGACAAACAATGTAAATATATAGAAGTGTTTTATATAACTATGACAGAATGTGTGATCAAGTCATTTATAGATGTGGAATTTTTGCACAAATACAGCAGCATGTTCTGGATGTGTGCATGAGTGTGTGTGTGTGTGTGTGTGTGTGTGTGTGTGTGTGTGTGTGTGTGTGTGTGTGTGTGTGCGTGCGTGCGTGCGTGCGTGTGTGTGTGTGTGTGTGTGTGTGTGTGTGTGTGTGTGTGTGTGAGTGAGGTGTGTGTGAGTGAGGTGTGTGTGTGTGTGTGTGTGTGTGTGTGTGTGTGTGTGTGGGAGTGAGGTGTGTGTGTGTGTGTGTGTGTGTGTGTGTGTGTGTGTGTGAGTGTGTGTGTGTGTGTTTGGTGTGTGTGTGGTGTGTGTGGGGGTGTGTGTGTGTAGTGTGTGTGTGATGTGTGTGTGTTGGGGTGTGTGTGAGGTGTGTTGGTGTGTGTGTGTGTGTGTGTGTGTGTGTGTGGTGTGTGTGTGTGTGTGTGTGTGTGTGTGTGTGTGTGTGTGTGTGTGTGTGTGTGTGTGTGTGTGTGTGTGTGAGTGAGGTGTGTGTGTGTGGGAGTGAGGTGTGTGTGTGTGTGTGTGTGTGTGAGTGAGTGTGTGTGTGTGTGTGTGTGTGTGTGTGTGTGTGTGTGTGTGTGTGTGAGTGAGTGTGTGTGTGTGTGTGTGTGTGTGTGTGTGTGTGTGTGTGTGTGTGTGTGTGTGTGTGTGTGAGTGTGTGTGTGTGTGTGTGTGTGTGTGTGTGTGTGTGTGTGTGTGTGTGTGTGTGTGTGTGATTCAGTGTGTTCCTGCTTGTGCCCAGTGTTCCAGCCCCACCGTGACCCTGACCAGAATCAGGATGACACCCTGACTTAGATGACATTAAATCGATTGATTTTTTTTTTACCTGATTTGGACCTCAGTGCAAGCTGAAGGCTCCTGTGTGCCACTAAATCATCTACTGCAGGATCTTACAGGTCCGTCTGGAAAGACAGGAGCTGAGGCCAGAACACACTGAAACAATAAGTTGGGAATTGAAGAGATTCCAGAATTGTACACCACAGATATATCAGTGAGGGGTTTCTGAAGCGAGCCGTACTACCAGCCTACAGGGTCTGTATAAGACGTTCATTGTGGTCAGAGATGTAGTAATGTAGTCTACTGAAATCAAGTGGAAGTGCTGTTGATATAGTCTGAACTAACACAAAGAAAAATGTCTGCAGGGGGCAAATACTTTAGTTAATTTACATTTTCCTCCATATCAGCAGCTGACAGAGGCTGAACACGACTTTGTGAAGGAATTAAATCAGGCAATGTGTGTAGTTCAGGGCACAATCCCACGTGGGAGAAGTGTGTGGGCATTTCTAATGAAACCGAATCTTTGGGTTTGCAAATCTCTTTCTTTATCAGAACTTTCTGTAGCAGCCTGAGCTTCAGCGCATAGATCAGTGGAGAAGCTGCTGAGGGAATATGGAGGATGTAGGAGCTGTTTTTAATTCGTTCGACTTTCTCCTGTTCTCTGAGGACTACTGAGATCCAGGGATGGTTTGCTTTTAAACAGGAAGCTGAATCAGCCTGTTGGACATCTTAGTAAGCAAGTTCTCCGATGTTCTCACTGTGGCATCCTGGGTTTCATCAGAGGTTTCCAACTTTCTTCAACTGGTCAGTGGATTAACTGCTCCAGATTGGATTTAAGTGGATTGGTGAAAGTGTGCATCTGGAGGTTCGCCGTGACCCGGACCCAGATAAAGCGATTACTCCTGATGAAGGAATGAATGATAGAATGTAATGAACACACTGCATGTACCTAGACATCTGTCATACATTTTAAAGACGTTTATTGTGCGTGTGTAGTTCACCCTCATCCTGTTCACACAGGCTGAGTAACAGTGACCAGGGTTTTATCTAAGGGGCGGAGCTTAAGCCGACTCACACCACTTCCTCCGTGCCTGATATCATCCTCTGTAGTCGTAGCTGTTGAACACAAGATCCCTGGAATTTTCCTTATTCAAACACTGGAATAAATAAAGGTCTCTTTTGTAACAAGGCCAGAATCAGTAGGGTTTAAAAAATCAGTGTGGTTTAAAGGAGCCGTGCGCAAAAACCCCTCGACGGTCCATACACCAAGAAGCTGAAGTAGGGAACAGCAGGTGGTGTGAGTTTATAAAGAGCTCAGGTTTACACTGTAGCTTAATTAAAAGACTCAATTTACACACTTTAATACATTAATTAATGTAATAAAGACACAGAGATATAGTTAGACACTGAGAGAGAGAGAGAGAGAGAGAGAGAGAGAGAGAGAGAGAGAGAGATTCTGAGCACGCTCACATGCTCTTATTGTCCTCTTCACATATGAATACCTCTCTCTCTCTCTCTCTCTCTCTCTCTCTCTCTCTCTTTATTTGCAATTAAATGCATTTCAAATGGAGCAACTGTGCGGAAAGCCGTTCCGATAAGAAGAGAGGCTTTCTCCTCTCCACCATTGTCCGAGTGTTTTTGCATTTTTACATACCTAAAAAAAAAAACACATCTCAGAAGAAAAAAAATTTAATCTCTGTCTGTCTGGAAATTAAATTGCATCCTAGAAATCATTTAGGCCTCGTTTTTCTTTTTCTTCTCCATCTTCTTCTTCTCTTATTCCACATCTTCTCATATGCACATTTTCCTCTTGCGTGTGCTGCCAGGTTTCTCGTATTTGGCTTACTGTTATGTTTTTGAATTAGCACCTTCTCGTTGTGTCCTGATGCTACGCCACACACACACACACACACACACACACACACACACACACACACACACACACACACACACACACACACACACACACACACTACTTTTTATGCACTCGTTCCTCGAGCACTAGGTTTCCAAAGCGCCTTAAAATGCTCTTACACTGATTTCTACTGCCTCAGGCATTACTTTGTAACTTATCACGCCTCTGCTACGCTTAGCGTTATGCTAATACTCTAATCATGAAGCTGCTACAGAGCGTGTGTGAGCACGGCTAAGCTAAGTTTGGGAGTTTTACTATAACATGGCTTCACCTCCTCTAGACATTTACATATACACACCGGTTGTTTTTAATGGAACCCGGTCTGCTACCCACAATGCACTGTGAGCTAGTTTCTAACCTCTACTTAAAATATAGCTAGCATGAAGTGTCTGCCGTAGATTCATCTTATTTTTATTAAACAGGGGGGGGGGATTTATTTATTTATCTGGTTGTTTATTTATTTATTTATTTTACTGCAAATTACTGTTCAGGTCATTTTTTTGGTCCTAATTTCCATCTCTGATCGAGCCTGACACAGATTACACAGCATTTGCGTTAATAGTTTTCATATCTGATTGGACTGAAGCTCATTAGCAGTAGAATAAAATACTCAGGTGGAGACATCTGCAAAGCTATTTGCTATTGCTATATATTAATGTATTATATTTTACCTTTTATAGTACAGTAACATTAACAAAACACGTTCCTGTTTTCAGCTACTGACACCAGGGACAATCCGCACTCTGACCACTAGAGGGCGCTTTCGTTCATATAGTTTAATCAATCGATTAATCGTTTGTGTTCTTTTCTAGTCTCTGGTTGTTCTTTTAGTTTCATTAAAACCTTCACCACAGCTACAGCTGTAAACATTCATTCCCAAATCTCTCTCTCTCTCTCTCTCTCTCTCTCTCTCTCTCTCTCTCTCTCTCTCCCCCCTCCTTCACTCTCTCCCCCTCCTCCTCCTCCTCCTTCTCTCTCTCTCTCTCTCTCTCTCTCTCTCTCTCTCTCTCTCTCTCTCTCTCTCTCTCTCATTTTAACACAGTCACATTTAGGACAAACTACACAGTGTGAAAGCAGCTGAGTTAAATAAACATCTCCTAATTAGGTGCTTTTCAGTTCCTGATGTTCTGTGTTATAATAAATATCAGATTGAGTCTGATTTAAATAAATCCACTGCTGTTGTTCATTGCAGTGAAATGAGAGGAAGCACAATACGAAGCTGATCTTTGTGGTTATTCTGTCCATCACACATCAACACTCCTCATGCTGTCCATTCACTTCTCTTTTTAAGTAGAATGCTGCCCTCTAGAGCATTTCTACATGTAGCAAATGTCTAACCATTTCCATCTCACTTTGGAGCTGTGATCTATTTCCACAGAAACTTTATTCTTTATACTTTATAAATGACTTATTTCAATCAACACTGCAGAATGTTGTGATAGAGATGTGTCTGCTCTGTTATCAGATCAGTGAGGAGCTTTCTACTGCCCCCTGTGTGTGTGTGTGTGTGTGTGTGTGTGTGTGTGTGTGTGTGTGTGTGTGTGTGTGTGTGTGTGTGTGTAGGTCTCACTCTTAGCATGACAATTAGCCGCATGATCGAACAATCACGATACAGGAGCTGCAGCGGGTGTAATGTGAATCTGTCATTTTATTTCAGGTCTATTTTTTAATCATGTCCCGTTCACATAAAGACACATGAAGTGGCCGTGATTACAATGTGAGACGCACGTTTCCCCTCATCCAACACATTACAGCTCCATAAATCCATAAAAAACAGCCATTAGCGAAAGCGGATAATGCACTTTTTATGTTAGCATGACAAGGGAAATGGTTTGTCGTGTAAATTCCACATCACCTTCATCTGCTTGTTCCTTTGAAATGCTATTAGCGAGAGGAAATGAGCTATTGTCAAACACTTCAAAGACTACAGACACTCCACAGCTCAGCGTGAGCATTTCATCAATACAGCGTTTTGCTAAGACAATAGCAATTCCATTGGAACTGGTATTAAGTGCACTTTGCCAGAACCTGGTTCATTGTGTGTTGATGAATCGTGGCACACTTAACCCACCCCAGGGCAATTAATACCCCCACGTTACTAATGGTACTTATTTGGCCCACATGCATTACCTGACCACTTTTGCTGAACCAAAGGGTGCCAAAATTGGAATTGGGGCAATACCGAGGCTGACTAAGGGCAGAAAACACACACAAACCAGTGATGGAATAAAGTGACACTGATGAGAGTAAAGAACTGGTTACTGTAGTAATATAAAAAATGAATTATTACTATTATTATTATTATACAGTGTGTTCAGTGTTAAAGGCAGTGTGTTCATTTTTGATGAAGTGTGTTTAGTTTTTAGTGCAGTGTTCAGTTGTTAGTGCAGTGTTCAGTTGTTAGTGCAGTGTTCAGTTGTTAGTGCAGTGTTCAGTTTTTAGTGCTGTGTTCAGTTTTTAGTGCTGTGTTCAGTTTTCAGTACAGTGTTCAGTTGTTAGTGCAGTGTTCAGTTTTTAGTGCAGTGTTCAGTTGTTAGTGCAGTGTTCAGTTTTTAGTGCAGTGTGTTCAATTGTTAGTGCAGTGTGTTCAGTTTTAGTGCAGTGTTCAGTTGTTAGTGCAGTGTTCAGTTGTTAGTGCAGTGTTCAGTTGTTAGTGCTGTGTTCAGTTTTTAGTACAGTGTTCAGTTGTTAGTGCAGTGTTCAGTTGTTAGTGCAGTGTTCAGTTGTTAGTGCTGTGTTCAGTTTTTAGTACAGTGTTCAGTTGTTAGTGCAGTGTGTTCAGTTGTTAGTGCAGTGTGTTCAGTTTTAGTGCAGTGTTCAGTTGTTAGTGCAGTGTTCAGTTGTTAGTGCAGTGTTTAGTTTTTAGTGCAGTGTTCAGTTTTTAGTACAGTGTTCAGTTGTTAGTGCAGTGTGTTCAGTTGTTAGTGCAGTGTGTTCAGTTTTAGTACAGTGTTCAGTTGTTAGTGCAGTGTTTAGTTTTTAGTGTAGTGTGTTCAGTTGTTAGTGCAGTGTTTAGTTTTTAGTGCAGTGTTCAGTTGTTAGTGCAGTGTGTTCAGTTTTAGTGCAGTGTTCAGTTGTTAGTGCAGTGTTCAGTTGTTAGTGCAGTGTTCAGTTTTAGTGCAGTGTTCAGTTGTTAGTACAGTGTTCAGTTGTTAGTGCAGTGTTCAGTTGTTAGTGCAGTGTTCAGTTGTTAGTGCAGTGTTTAGTTTTTAGTGCAGTGTTCAGTTTTTAGTACAGTGTTCAGTTGTTAGTGCAGTGTGTTCAGTTTTAGTGCAGTGTTCATTTTTTAGTGCAGTGTTCAGTTGTTAGTACAGTGTTCAGTTGTTAGTGCAGTGTTCAGTTTTTAGTGCAGTGTTCATTTTTTAGTGCAGTGTTTAGTTTTTAGTGCAGTGTTCAGTTGTTAGTGCAGTGTTTAGTTTTTAGTGCAGTGTTCAGTTGTTAGTGCAGTGTTTAGTTTTTAGTGAAGTGTTCAGTTGTTAGTGCAGTGTTCAGTTGTTAGTGCAGTGTTCAGTTGTTAGTGCAGTGTGTTGGATGCCGCACACAGTAATAAACATTATACGTTATAATGTTTGAAGGTTTGAGCAGTGAAGTGGTGTGAGATAAGGTGGTTTGTGGCGCCGCCGTGTGGTAACATACTGACATTGCGTATTGAACTGCAGCGTCCTGATCTTTATTACAGGGCTGTGACGCTACAGACACACAAACACAAACCGGCTGGATGCAGTTTTATGCCACCAAAATCTCCATGTTCAAAGCTGTCTATTACATCTAGACATGTAGCTCATACCCAAGTATATAATATATAAAAGAATTGACCTGTTCAGAGAGAGCTGTATATGAATTTTATATATATGTTTAAAATTATATTGAAAAAAGTAAATTGTGTGAATAAAAAAAAAAAATGTCTAAAATGAGAAATTTTAAATTTAAAAATGAGTGAATCAGTAAAAATAAACGCATTTTGAATAAACATTCACTACACAGGAAAAGTCAGAATATGAAGAATGTGTGTAACATTACAGCGAAGACGTTGGCATTGTAAATGTGTTTGTACCTGTCTTTGTAATAAATAATAATACTAAAAATAATAATAAAAAGTTCTACATGTAAAAAGAAATGGATTGTAAGTAACAATTTCATGTGGAGAATAACAACACTTGCAGTTTACTGTGTAGGAAACATGAGAAAATTCAACCTTGAGATTATTGTGGTGTGACTTTGTGTTTTCTGTAAGTGAAGAATTGTGTTATTTGTTCTAGTTTTTAATTTGACTCAGGACTTTACTCTCATGAAGAAGAAAAACAAGTTCAATTTGAAAGTTTTTATGAAAGTTTATTCTCGTTTTTTTGTAAGTGTAGCTGAGTAAAAGTTTGACGTGCAGCTGTAGAATTACTGATGTTTATAATTAAAGTGAGCCGTGACGTGAACAGTTCAGCCTCTGGCACTGAGAACAAGTGTGTTTACATCCTCACACACTCTTATCTCATCAGTGATAAACTCCTCGTGCTTTACTTACAAAAAGACATATTGAGTTCAGCTCATACACTGACATCAGCAGGTCGACGTATATAGAGTCCACACTGGCCATAAACCACAGAAATTATGGCTGTAGGCTACGGACTGTGAGATGACCTATGGAAATGTTTGGTGATCCAACACACCAGCTGATCATCACACCAACGTCCAAACTCAAGACAACAAGAAAGCAGAAGAAAGAGCCTTTCTGGGTCTCATAATAGTGATGGACACTGTGTGAGTGTACAAACTGATTTTATATAAAGCACAGCTTAAAATGCCTTCATCATCCCTCACTTTCATCATCCCTCACCTTCATCATCCCTCACCTACACTATACATCACCTTCTTTATCCCTCACCTTCATCATCAACCAAAGTGATGGGTGTTAATGAGTAATGGTTAAAAAAACTGAAAAAACAAACCACAGGCAACACTCAGCATTTCCTATTCCATTGATTCCAGCTTATAATTAATAGCTGATTTATTTCCTAAACTCTCGCTTTCTTTCTCCTATCCTTGTCACATGGGAATGTCAGGTTATGTGTGTAGTGCGTTAGTGTTGGTTATGTGTGTAGTGTGTTAGTGTTGGTTATGTGTGTAGTGCGTTAGTGTTGGTTATGTGTGTTAGTGTGTTAGTGTTGGTTATGTGTGTAGTGTGTTAGTGTTGGTTATATGTGTAGTGTGTTAGTGTTGGTTATGTGTGTAGTGTGTTACTATTGGTTATGTGTGTAGTGTGTTAGTGTTGGTTATGTGTGTTAGTGTGTTAGTGTTGGTTATGTGTGTAGTGTGTTAGTGTTGGTTATATGTGTAGTGTGTTAGTGTTGGTTATGTGTGTAGTGTGTTAGTGTTGGTTATGTGTGTAGTGTGTTAGTGTTGGTTATGTGTGTAGTGTGTTAGTGTTGGTTATGTGTGTAGTGTGTTAGTGTTGGTTATGTGTGTTAGTGTGTTAGTGTTGGTTATGTGTGTAGTGTGTTAGTGTTGGTTATGTGTGTTAGCGTGTTAGTGTTGGTTATGTGTGTAGTGTGTTAGTGTTGGTTATGTGTGTTAGTGTTGGTTATGTGTGTTAGTGTGTTAGTGTTGGTTATGTGTGTAGTGTGTTAGTGTTGGTTATGTGTGTTAGTGTGTTAGTGTTGGTTATGTGTGTTAGTGTGTTAGTGTTGGTTATGTGGTGTTAGTGTTGGTTATGTGTGTAGTGTGTTAGTGTTGGTTATGTGTGTTAGTGTGTTAGTGTTGGTTATGTGTGTTAGTGTTGGTTATGTGTGTTAGCGTGTTAGTGTTGGTTATGTGTGTTAGTGTGTTAGTGTTGGTTATGTGTGTTAGTGTTGGTTATGTGTGTAGTGTGTTAGTGTTGGTTATGTGTGTTAGTGTTGGTTATGTGTGTTAGTGTGTTAGTGTTGGTTATGTGTTAGTGTGTTAGTGTTGGTTATGTGTGTAGTGTGTTAGTGTTGGTTATGTGTGTTAGTGTGTTAGTGTTGGTTATGTGTGTTAGTGTGTTAGTGTTGGTTATGTGTGTTAGTGTGTTAGTGTTGGTTATGTGTGTTAGTGTGTTAGTGTTGGTTATGTGTGTTAGTGCTCTCCTCCCAGATTGTTCAGCTCTCAGATAGACTTCCAGGTCAGAGGGAGCATGTGGTCTCGGAGCCGTCACCCTTCTACGTGGTCACATGACGGGGGGCAGCGGGTGGTCATGTTTATGTACAGTACTTGTTAGAAAAACTAAAGTATTATTTAAATAAATGAACTATGAACTAAATATGAAACCCAAGTGTTTAAGTTTACATCACTAACTGGGTTAAATGTTCAGTTCTCACAAAAGTCCACAAACTAACTGTGTTTACATGAACTGAGCAACTCCACACTGTTTACAGGTAACTAATACAGTGGGCGTGTCATGTGAGAGGGGGCGTGGTCTTTAACTTAATGAACTTTAAACTGATTTCATGTTGAATGTTATAGAAATGTTTAAAAAAAAGTTTTATTTATTTATTTATTTTAATACAAGGAGACAACATAAAGTTACATCGTAACTGTGGCTCTCCATTAAAATTTGCTCTAGGGCTGATTCTCTCTCTGTCTGTCGGTCTGTCTGTCTCTCTATCTCTTTGTCTGTCTGTCTCTCTCTTTCTGTCTGTCTGTCTCTCTCTCTATCTCTTTCTCTCTGTCTGTCTCTCTCTCTATCTCTTTCTCTCTGTCTGTCTCTCTATCTCTTTCTCTCTGACTGTCGGTCTCTCTCTTTCTGTCTGTCTCTCTCTCTCTATCTCTTTCTGTCTGTCTCTCTCTCTCTTTGTCTGTCTGTCTCTCTATCTCTGTCTGTCTGTCTCTCTCTCTCTCTCTCTCTGTCTGTCTCTCTCTCTCTATCTTTTTCTCTCTGTCTGTCTGTCTCTTTCTGTCTGTCTGTCTCTCTCTCTCTATCTCTTTCTCTCTGTCTGTCTGTCTCTTTCTGTCTGTCTGTCTCTCTCTATCTCTTTCTCTCTGTCTCTCTCTGTCTGTCTGTCTGTCTGTCTGTCTCTGTCTCTCTCTCTCTCTCTCTCTCTCTCTCTCTCTCTCTCTCTCTCTCTCTCTCTCTCTCTCTCTCTCTCGTGTGTGTCAGGTGATGACCACGAGGCTGCCGCTTTAATCCTCATAGAAAAAATGTACCAAACGGGGAGGAGTGATGATAAAATCCGTGCACACACACACACACACACACCCACATAGAAGTGGATTTTTTAAAACTTATCACACGCTCCGCTTGAGTTGAAGAGGTTGAGGATGAGGAGGATGGTGCTGATGAAGGCATTGGTGTTTTGGTGCCTGCTCTCTGCGGTCTCGCGCGGAGTCCAGTCGCAGTTTCCGCGCGCGTGCAGCACGGTGGAGGCGATCGACTTGAAGCGCTGCTGTCCGTCTCCGAGCGCCGATACCGATGACGCGTGCGGCGCGCGCTCCGGACGCGGGGTCTGTGATTCCGTGCGCACGGACACGCGGCCGTGGGGGGGGACGTACACGCTGCGTAACGTGGATGACCGCGAGCGCTGGCCGACCAAGTTCTTCACGCAGACCTGCACGTGTTTCGGTAAAACGCCGCTCTGCTTTTCTCTAATCACTGTTGAACTTTAAACACAATCAGTGGAGAGAAATATAATAATATACACAGATATATCCAGTAAGACTGCAGAAAAGTATGCGCAATCTAGGGTTCAGTATATAACACACACACACACACACACACACACATATTATTTGATTGCTTGATCCATCACGCGCCCCATTGTGTATCCGCTAAAGCTCTTAATCCGGTCTGCACTCAAACCTGTTTGTGTGTTATTATATTGTTTGTGTGTTATTATATTGTTTGTGTGTTATTATATTGTTTGTGTGTTATTATATATCGTATTTGTTGTGCTTTAGGTCTGAATGTGATGCTCATTGTCCTCCTTGTCAGGTAATTTTGCTGGCTATGACTGTGGTGAGTGTAAGTTTGGTTGGACTGGACCCAACTGCAATCTACGCAAGGCTCCTGTGATCCGGAAGAACATCATGTCTCTGAGTGAGGACGAGCGGCGGATCTTCCTGGATGTGCTTCAGCGTTCCAAACACACCATACACCCCCAGTATGTCATCGCCACCGAACACTGGCTCGGCCTGATCGACCGCCAAACCAATCAGACACGCTTCAGTAACATCACTGTGTACGACCTGTTCGTCTGGCAACACTACTACTCCGTGAGGGACACACTGCTTGGTGAGGAAGGGTCAAAGGTCATCATTAAGGGTTAGATATGCCATGTTGCTAGAGGAACTTTAGAGATCAGAAGTCACATTACGATTGATGTTAAAGCTTAAATTCAGTGGTTAATATTAAGGGATAATGTTTAAACTTGAGGTTTGGGTTTAGTCTAAGAGATTAGTATTTAGTCTTGAGGTTTGGGATTAGTAATAGAGATTAACGTTTAGCTTTGAGGTTAATGATTAGCATCAGGGATTATTTTTAAATGTGAGGTTAGTGGCTAGTGTTGGATTCATGTTTAAGATTGAGATTAGTGGTTAGTACTAGGGATTAGTCTTTAGGCATGAGGTTAGTTTGTCTTAGGGATTCATGTTTAAGGCTGAGGTTAGTGTTTAGTTATAGGGATTATGGTTGAAGTTAAACACATTGAAAACACAATAGTTTAGATCATAAATTGAAATTCTTACTTTGCAAATCTCCCTTACAAAAGGATAAAAATAAATAATAGAAATTAAATGTATCAAAAAATATATATACATATTAGTTAGTGTTTAATATTAGGGATTAATGTTTAGGCTTGATTTCAGTGTTTAGATTTAGGGATTAGTAATTATTGCCTGTGATTAATGTTTTGGCTTGAGGTTAGTGTTTGGTGTTAATTTGGCTCCGTTGGGGTTAGGGTTAGTGTTTGGGCTTGGCACTAGGGATTAGACTTAATGTTACAGGTTACACACACGGTTTTAGAAATCTTAAAAACTTTACAAATATGATTCAAATCAAGCAGCTTCATTCCTTAAATAAACCTACTTTTAACATTAGATTATAGCAGAAGTATATTTAACATGGGGGTTGACTTTCAGGTCCTGGGCGGCCATTCAAAGCCATCGATTTCTCCCATAAAGGCCCCGCCTTCATCACCTGGCACAGGTACCATCTCCTGAGTCTGGAGCGAGACCTTCAGGTGTGTAACACTAACACTGCAGAGTCTTCTAAAGAGTTGGCTTATATATGTGTTTAAGTTGAATTTCTGGGCTCCATATAAGCCAATAAGACGACTTCATCTGTTATTATTCAGCAGCTTGTAAAATAGAATTATATTATTTTGCTTTTTAATATCATGTGCACAGCTTAAAGATGCCACAAGGTCATGAAGGTCATTTACATCCATGTTTTTGTTGATGTATTGATGTAAGAAAATGACTCGAGCGTCTAGGGTTCCTATCAGTTAACAGGGTCATGTTTATGTTTTTAATATCGTCCTCAAATGGCTTTCCATGTTGAACATATTCACACTTCTGACTCTCTGTGTACTTCTTTCTGTCTTTAGAAACTGATAGGTGATGACAATTTTGCTATTCCTTATTGGAATTTTGCAACGGGTGGCTCCGAGTGCGACATCTGCACTGATGACCTTTTAGGAGGAGAAGACCCTGGTGACCCGTCACTCATCAGCCCTAGATCACCGTTCAGTGACTGGGGAATCGTGTGTGACAGGTTTGTATTCACACTTCACTAAAGTCCATCAGTGGTTCTGTGACATGGGGATTAGTGAGTTTAAGGCTCAATGCTAATAAATATATATGTACTACATACATAGTGCTCCAGCACACAGTGTTTAGGACACCGCCGCACTCGTGGACTTGTTTATTTGGAATAAGGTGAAGACGCTCACGTGGGACAGAATGTTTATGTACACATTCTGTTTGCGAATGTAGTCCGTCTGCAGTGACACCATTTTGAAGTGTCAGTGAAAGTTGTGTATTGTGTTTTCTGTTTTCCTCGGCGTTGCAGCTTGGACGAATATAACCGTTTGGTGACGCTGTGTAACGGGACAAGAGAGGGACCTTTGCGTCGCGGCTTGAAGGAAAGAGGCAACATTACTTTGCCAACGATGGACAACGTGCGCAGCTGCCTCCAGTTGCGGGACTTCGACAGACCGCCATATTTTACCAACTCCACCTTTAGCTTCAGGTGCAGCACACACAGAGATCCAGTTTAGTTCTCTTGATGTTCATTGGATGTTTATGAATATCGTGTATATGTTTAGAATATGCATTATAATAATTACACCAAACCTACCTATTTTTATATCAGTGGTCTATTGGTACTCCAGGTTCTTCCCCCAGTTTAAAGAGCTACATCACATCTCTAGATTGTCTTTAGTGTGTGAGAGTGTGTGAGATTGTACTTGTGCCCTGAAAGACCACAGACGCCCAAAATGGTAATGGCAAAATGGTAGCTTTAACATGAGTTCCTCCCCACGTGTCATTGCACACTGTTTTGTTTCACAGAAATGCGTTGGAGGGGTTCGATAAAGCAGACGGAGAACTCGACAGCGCTGTGACTGGTTTACACAACCTCGTCCATGACTTCCTGAGTGGCACCAACGCACTTTCCCACTCGGCCGCCAACGACCCCATCTTTGTGGTGAGAAATCAGAATCCGAGTCAGTTTCATTGCCATTCTTTTCAGCGAAACCATTTCCCATTACTCCCGTTTTACCTCACCAGTCTATGACATAGCAGGGTTTAGTTTCTGCTTTTCTGTGTGAACTAGTTAGGATAGAGCTGTATGTGTCTCTTAGATAAAAACCCAGACAGATGAACAGTGATGACAGAGATGATCATCTTTTATCTCCTTCAGGTGTTACATGCCTTCACTGATGCCATATTTGAAGAATGGCTGCGTCGCTTCCCAAAAAATGACAGTTTTCCTGAGGAAATGGCTCCAATCGGCCATAACCGCCATTTTAATATGGTTCCCTTTTTTCCTCCGATCACAAACGAGGAACTCTACATTCCATCTGTGGAGCTGGGCTACTCCTACCAGATCGACCTCGGAGGTACACATGCTAGTTTTACAAAAGGCACTTATGTTAACATTTATGCCATAATGTCACTCCAGTTGCTAACATTATGCTATCCTTACACAAGTTTAACACTAGCATTATGCTAACTTCACATCAAAACATGAACCATATAGCAACACCCTCGCAATTACCTGGAACACCAAAGCAACTCACTACAAAGACCGTAGTAATGACCTGAGTACACTGATTAAAAAATTCTTACATCTCGTGTGTGTGTGTGTGTGTGTGTGTGTGTTGCAGATGCAGGTCAATCCCCAGCCGTATTCATTGTTGCCGGCTCCTGCCTCGCTCTTTTCGTCCTCCTCCTCCTTATGGTTCTGTACGCACGACAGAGACACAGAAGCGAGTACGAGCCGCTCGTCAGCGTTGGTTATCCTGCTGTGAAATACACCGAGGTCGCCTGATTAAACTCACACAATCTTAAATGCAGTATTTTTAGTTAAGGCACTGCTGCAGACTGAACACGCTAGCAAAAGAGCAATACAACTAACATGAGTCATGCTAGCTGGCTAATTATCAGTCCAGTCAGCATGCTAATTCATTCCTTACACAAACCTCACGCTAACATAATGCTGATGTTTCACTAACTCCAACTCTTTAGCATGCTAGAACGAGTAAGTCAATAAATCCTGAATGTAGATTACTTTTTGAATGATTTACTTTCTAAATGCTTTAGACTTGGCACACAACAACTTTGACAATTCATAAGCCATTGTTTTAACTTTTACTAGTTCTATTACACTTGAATGAACACATCTATGTGAAGCCAATCTCACTGGATTCTGTGAATTTCAGCCTTATATTTACAGTTTTCTGTAAATTCCTGTTATAAAAACAAATGTGTGCTATGTCAATTGCTAATAATAAAACTGTGTGATTTTGTTATTCTTTAAACTTCTCTCACTTACTTTTTTAAATGGTTGCATTTTTAATTAAGTTTATTTAACAACAAAACAGAGTGTAGCCAAATTCAACTTGCTAATGTTACTATAATTAGCCACTGGCTATTTTACAAGCCATGTACAAAAAAATTAAAACTCTTTATTAAGTCTATGTCACACGTGTGTTTATGTCACGTGTGTGTCTATGTCACGTGTGCGTCGCACAGGTGTCTCATCATGTTTACACTGCAAATGTAATTTCTCTGTCAAACAGCAGAGGGCGACAAACTGCGTATTCCCAAACATCTGAATACAATATAGAGCAAAGCTACTTAAAACTCCACATGAAAGTTCATAAAAATTAATCACAGTGTTAAAGATGTTTTTATAGTTGCATTAAGTCGTATTAATGAATCAGGCTTTCAAAGACATTTCTGTTTATTTCTGCATTGAAATGAAAATTAACATGTGAAATGAGCTTTCTGTAGTTATGCGACATGTTTTAGCATCGATAAGGCACTCAGACTTGGAAATAAGATTCCTTTATGAATTACATTAGTCACACATATATGTATTTATACGCCGGCCACTTTAATAGGAATACCTGTACACCTGCCTGTACGTGTGGTGGCAGAGCAAACAAATAAGCTCTCTTTATAAGTGTGGGATGTAATAGCCTGGTGGTCACAGTGTTCGACTACTGACCGGAAGGTTGTGGGTTCAAATCCTAAGGTTCACCAAGCTGACATAAAATGTAAAGTGAGCAGAAAACAGTGAAGTGGATAAACACAGTTGAACAGAGCTACATGTTAAGAAATGCATGGATGAACACAGGCACCTGTTCCTATTTAAGTGGCCACTGACTTATTATCTTTTTTTTGCATTGTGTGTCTATATGAATTTTAATGTGAATTACAGATAAGAATTAAGATGCATTACATCTCTCAACACCACCACAGCAAAGTGCTTCGTGTACATTCTACATGTTTTATATTTTGGTGCGTAAATGATTTTTTTTATTTTCTGCTCAAAACATGGTTGTCATCTGATCTCTGTTTAAACACAGACACACACACACACACACACACACACACACACACACACACACGACTGTGTATTGAAGTTTCACGAGGCTTCATTTCTTTCATAGACTCCAACCATAACCACATTCATTAATGTTACATCCTGGTACCGAAGCAGACTTCTGTTCGTTTTTTTACTGTTTAATTCACACAAACTGACATTTGAAGGTGCAAAATATCCCTTTTTTTGTTCATTTTCTTTAAAAAAAAAAAAAAAAGCAGATATTTTGTTAGGTTAAGACTCAATTATAGCTGTAAATTCTTCAGGATTATGTCTCTATGGGATCTCGAAGTCACTTGTGAAGTAGAACACATTTTCTCTAGGATCTCCCTGTATTTAGCTCCATCCAGCTTTTCCTCTACCCTTATGATCCATTTGCACATTCAAGCTGACGTGATGCTCCCACCACCATGCTTCAGCATTAAAAACCAAAATATTTCATTTTACATGATATTAAAATTTGATTGTTTCAATTCCAGGTTATAACACTCCAAAATGTGGAGAAGTTCAAGAGCATGAATATTTATCCAAGATACTTTATTAATTAATTTTTATTTCTGTTATTCTTGCACTAATGTGGAAATATCTGGTGAACAGAGCAAGTGGATTGTATATGTTCTGGACATTGACACTTTACTCCACCCCCAAGAAAAGTATTAAATATGAACTAACTGCTAACTGTAAAGTGGCTGAAACTGAATGCTAACGTGGTCTCTGACAGGCAGGATTCAGGCACCTGGGTAAACAAGCTGACCAGCCCAAATTCTACTCAAAGCACCTTTAAAATGGTCCTAAAAGAAGTGTGTTAACCAAAAGGATGTTAAAGACACAATGAAAGCAGGAAAAATCGCAGTGGTTATTAACTGGAGATAAAAGAAGAAACTGAAGAAGAAATAAACGACGGAGGTGAACATCCATTTAGTCGGTTTTCACTTTCTCCATCCTGCAGTCCTCGAGCCACCTTATACTAATGAACACAGAGGGCTGTAAGTATTAACTCTGCTGATCGAGAGATGTGAGGATGGACAGAACCAACAGAAGGAGGAGGAGGAAGTTGCATGGGTGGAGGCGTGAGGTGGAGGACTCTTCTGTCTTTGGGTTTTCAGTGTAGAGAGGGGGAACCGGAGGAACACACGACTCCATACAGCCACTCCCACTTCCCGATCCACTCATCTCATCACCTGAAAGAGAGAGAGAGAGAGAGAGAGAGAGAGAGAGAGAGAGAGAGTGAAAGAGTTGCCACCACACGGTTAATATTCTGCAGAAGTTGCTGCACCGTGTCTCACTGGTGTCATCGTCGTGCGTCTGGTAGCCGTTGTAAGCTCGCCTTAGTGTGCTGGCCACCGCCGGGTAATCGAAAAGCAATTCATCAAAGGCTTCAGAGACGTTCCTGAGACAAAAGGAGAAAGAAGGTATGAAGCAGATGTGAGGTGTAAAATGATCCACACTGCTCCATGTGTTGGTGTGATCAACTCACCAGTCTTGTGTCCCTGCGTCCCAGCAGCTCGTCTCCTCGGCTCCTGCCGCTACGTTCTCATCCTGACACACAATCTCAGGCAGCGACGACCAGAACGACTTAAACTGGGACAGTTTCGCCTTAACATCCAATACCTGTGATGCACGCACACACACACACACACACACACACACACACACACACACACACACACACACACAAATAATTAAATATAGTTCCCTTGTGTCTCTGTGGGTCCATCAGCAAGAACAGAATGAAGCGGTGATGAATGAAGAGCTGATTTCTTCAGAGCTCCGAGTGCAGTGACAGTCGAGTCTGTATTCCATCAGAACTTCCATCTACATTTCTGTCCCTTTAGAGAAGGAACTTAAAGTCGGGGTTTTGCGTGATATGAAATCGTCGTTACTGTTCAAAAAAATCTGCTTTACAAAATGCAACAAAAACAAAACAAAACACACGGACTCGGTCGGCCTCGTCTTGTTTACTTTGGCGCGGTTCGGCTCGCTAAGTGATAGTTATTGTGGAATTTGCCGAAAACTATAATTACATAACAGCACGGTTTCGCCCTGAATAAATAAGTAAAAGTACTTAAACTGGGTCACATAAAAAAGCAGACACATGACAGCAATCTGTTTGTCTTTTGTGTCTAAATTCAATTCAGTCAAGAATCGATATTTCTACACAGATACATATAATCACATAAGATCTCAGCAGTTTAGGTTTAGTTCCAGGTTGAGGCGTTATACCTGGGATTAGGATCAGGATTAGGGTCAGGATTAGGATCAGGATCAGGATTAGGATCAGGATTAGGATCAGGATTAGGATTAGGATTAGGATTAGGATCAGGATTAGGATTAGGGTCAGGATTAGGATCAGGATTAGGATCAGGATTAGGTTCAGGATCAGGATCAGGATTAGGGTCAGGATCAGGATTGAGTGTCAGGCTTCTATTATTATTAGGTTAATGATTATACTTCCAGCCAGGTTTAGGAATTAAGACTTGGACAAATATTTAATTTGTGGTCAAGATTAGCATTAATATTTCATTGTGTAATAATTTTATGGGTCAATTTGAAGTAATAGTGAGACAAATCATGAGGTATGTGTTATTTTAGGTCAGTTAAAATAAACCATAAATCATCCTGAGAGTGTTAGAACACTGAAACATCACACAACACTAAATATAAACCCAAATGTGCAGTGTGGGTAAGAACACTCTGTCTGTGGAAGTGGTAGACCACAGTCAGTTCACACACACATGCACACACAAACACACACACACACACACACACACACACACACACACACACACACACACACACACACACACACTCCAACTGCAGGAAACTGATGTAACAGTCTACACCACACGGATCATCAAAATTCCACTAAAATTACAGGCATTTTTTATTAAAGGTAAAAGAATCCAACGCTACAAAATAGAGAGAGAGAGAGAGAGAGAGAGAGAGAGAGAGAGAGAGAGAGAGAAAGAGAGAGAGAGACGTCTAACATAAAGAAACTGGATTTGTTTCAGGTTTAAATAATGTGTTCCTGAAATATATTAAGATCAGGGTTCTGTGTCAGGGTCGTACTCAGAGCTCTGTGTGTATTCAGAAAGTTCCTCATATTCAGATTATTCAGACGACTTTAAGTGATTATTCTTGAGTAGAAACATATAAAGGCTGTTTTCCGACACGCCTTTAAACTCAATCACCTTTAAGGCTGAAAAATCTCAGGGATAGAAAATGCAGACTGAAGATAGAAACAGGATGTAAAATAAAAACTATAACAGACTAATACGATGAGATGGGGGAGAAGATGGCGAGTGTTTGGTTAAATCTCACAGAAGAATATGGCTGATGTGTTACTGTATGAACAGAGCGAGTCCATCTCTGGTTTAATTCATCATAACGGCTTCACACTCCATAGAGATGCACGTGATCCAGCACATCTTACTGTTCTGTATTTTTTGTATTGTCCATTTCATAAAAACTTTGCTAGCTAACTGGCTAATAGCATATTCAACTTTTTTTTTAGCAATTGCTAATTAGTAGCTAGTGTTTTTTTATGTAGAGTTGATATAATTTTGCTATTAGAGCTGTAAGTTGTATGTCACATGTTAGTGTTTATTTTAGCTTAACGGTAGCGATCTGTGTTAATCATGTAGTCTGTGCAACTCTGCTGTCTGACTTCACTGCAATAAAGTTATTAATGTAGCAAAACTTTACTAGTTTTTGTAGGTTTGTTCCAGTCGACTCGGTCGTTGTAAATCTGGCATCGAAAGCGCCGGAGACGTCACGAGAAACTCTGATCTTTTCCAAAAGCTTTGGCTGACCACAACCACGAAAAACCTGCAATTACACAGAAAGAAAAAATGGAAAAGGAAGAAAATCAGAATTTTGCATTCATGAGTCACATAAGTCGTACAATTTTACCTAAACTGCGCTCTCTAGAGCATAGCGCTAGAGGTCACTTGTGTTTAGTATCTCATGCATTAATAGCTAAACTCTTAGCTAAGGCTGTCAGCATTAAGGATTTAAATAAGTTCAAATGAAGTAAATTCCACATCACAGACATGCAGCTGTGATCTAACGGGAGAAATGTGACCAACTTTATACGACAGCTCCATGGTTTTCTCCTGCATTGTCATGATGGCGTCTGAAATCTTGACGTCGATCGGCTCCATGACGGACTCGATGTTAAGCGGTCCTTCGAGTCTCTCAATCAGCAGCAACATCGCGTCTGGGAAGAAACAGAAATGCTGTGTTTTTGTTTAAAGATACAGAGAAACGATTGCTGTGTTAATTTACTAATTCTCTCATTCATTGTCTACCGCTTATCCGAACTTCTCGGGTCACGGGGAGTCAGGCGTCATCGGGCATCGAGGCAGGATACACCCTGGACGGAGTGCCAACCCATCACAGGGCACACACACTTTCATTCACTCACACACACACACACACACACACACTACGGACAATTTTCCAGAGATGCCAATCAACCTACCATGCATGTCTTTGGACCGGGGGAGGAAACCGGAGTACCCGGAGGAAACCCCCGAGGCACGGGGAGAACATGCAAACTCCACACACACAAGGTGGGAATCGAACCCCGACCCTGGAGGTGTGAGGCGAACGTGCTAACCACTAAACCACTGTGTCCCCTAATTTGCTAATTATTTGTGAAATATTTCATTGTTAGAACAGGAAATCAAAAGCGAAATAGTTATGAACAAGAAGATCTGCGTATAACAAATACCTCACGTTAGCAGTGCTAGTTTTAATAATTACATTTTACAAAGAAATGTAAAACAAGGGATTGTGATCTATCAGTATTGTTCCTTCCTCACTATGTCCTTCTTCCTGATTTGATTAGTTTGGTCATTAATTTGCACTTCATGTGACTGGACTGTTTCTCTCCAGTCGATCATACTGAATAGCACAGAAAGCTTCAGTGGCAACAGTGAAACTAACACTGCTAATAATCACGGAGGCCACAGGAGAACGAAGCCATGACTTTTCATCTGATGCCTGCTGAGATATCACTGTTCAGCGTGTATAATAAAGAAACGCATACAGGTGAGTTTCGGTTTTTTTTGCTAACTAGCTAATTAAAATGCTCACTTGATGAGTTGGAGATCACTTGTAGAATTTTAACTTTAAAAAGTATAAATAATTTCTCCCAGCCATAAACGCTTGTTTGTTTTATTACATTTACATTTCTGGCATTTAGCAGAGGCTCTTATACAGAGCGACGTACAAATGATCTCATTTTATACACCTGAGACACTGTGGGTTACGACCCTTGCCCCAGGGCCCTGCAGCAGCACCTTGTGGACATTTTCCAGGGTCAGTTCTTGTCTCAGATTTTGACACTGTTTCTACTCTAGAAGGTTTTAATTCACAATCATCTTTCATATAGTTTGTCAAACTTCCTATTTTTATAAAATAAAAATGGCTCCTGTTCGGGTGTCTGACATTTGTCTCTCTCTTTCTCTCGTCATTTTCCGTCTACTCAAATCTTACTCTTTGATTGCAGATCTCTTGTTGAATAATCTCAGCTTAGTGCCCACTCTTTCTCCCCACGGTAAAATTCACCCCTGTCACGTTCACGCTCGCAGTGTCGAGGTGAACGAGGGCGAATCTCGGTGGTTTTTGTCCCAAACACAAGGACACTTTCCTTGCTCTTGTGCTCTGGTTCCCAATTTATTTTTGTAACGTTAAATCCATCCAAACTGCCCGTAAAGCCACAAAAATGTTTGAGGAAATCCTTCTCTTCCTGGAAACGTGCATTTTATGCATATTTTGGGATTACGTTAACGCCACCAAACCAGCCAGTGCGTCATGTGGACAGAACGGTCCTGTCTGCTAAGATGCAGAGAGTAAACTTTCCCAATGAGACATATTTAATAACGATATTATACATAAATCTGAGACGAAGGAATTGGATATGAAACCTGACGTCAAAGTAACACTGATTTTACTTCAAATTAATAAACAAGTTGTTTTCTGTTTATGGTGAGAGAAAGTGAGGAGGGTTTCTATTGGAGCAACGTAACCCAGGACGAATGATATCTCCATGATCCTGGGTGGTGAATGTTCATCAACAACCCCATAAAGAACAAGTCACGCCAATTTAACACACTGCTTTATTATTATTATTATTATTATTATTATTAAAAGGAGCACAAGAATAAATGTGTTCCCCAGAGGAGTGAAACCCACGTGCGATGCTTCCCTAATCCCTGCAGTTATAACATTTCTTTGAGTTTCTTTGCGTTTCCTGTCAGAAGATTCTAAAATACTCAAACCAGCCCGAGTAACACGGTGATCATCCACAACACACTCCTGAAGCTCTCTGCTTGTATCTGGGCTGATCTTGTACGGAATGTGTGTGTGTGTGTGTGTGTGTGTGTGTGTGTGTGTGTGTGTGTGTGTGTGTGTGTGTGTGTGTGTGTGTGTGTGTGTGGTTAAGAGTAGCACAGCTGTAAGCCATTATCCTCAACCTACATCTGTTCCTCTGTCCACTTATTCACGTTTATTTAACCTCCAAAATAAAATAAAACCAAACCGCGAAGGTCACATAAACACTCATTATATATCCATTTATGCCTCATTCAGCCAGTGGCCTATATAGTGAGAAGGGTGTGTGGTTTAGGACAACATCCTCAGTGTACAGCTTATGGTAAGACATCTGTACTGATGTTTTTAACTGTGAGTAAGCTAGTCAAGTTAGCTGTGTGCAAGCTGGTAACCAGTGAGATCCTTACCGATGTAGCGTGTCCAGTCGTCATCCATTCCGAGTTGAGACCTTAAACAGAGCTTCAGGACATGAAGGCAATAATCTTTACACGGCTTCTGTGCCGTCGCACCCTGGCAGTACGGGCAGTAAAGCATTTCAGTGATGTTGCTAACGCATGATGTGCTTAAGTTCACCTGAGAGACAGGAAATGAAACGAATCAATGGTTGTGACAGAAATGATTCACTGTTCACTCACTCGTGCTTCACAGGAAGGAGACTTTCCTCATCCTGAACCTGCTAAACCCCATGAATGACACGTCCAGGGACGAGAGGTGATTAAAAAACATAAACATTCTGTAACTTCTCACTTTTTCATGTCACTAAGCCACCGTGCGCCCCGGCTAACAAACTATTCAGCTAAATAAACACAACTGGTTTATGCAGGTTACTACTGGTCTGGACCCTTAGCAAACATCACTACTTATCATTAGCTTGAATAAATATTAGCTAAACAAATTCCATTGTGAACATCAAAGAGAAAAGATAGCTAACCTTGGATGCATTGTTAGCCACTTCCTGTCCAAATCCGAGTCCTTGGACGAAGGTACGAGCTACGGCAAACGCCCTCGACACCTGAACTTTGACAGTTTTTGGCACGTCACCGAAGGGCTTGAGATCATCCATGTGTTTGTTCACGCACTCCATGTAATCGTCATTGATGTCATACTGTGAGTTCAGCAGCTGGAACATGCGCTCCATCAGACGCACCCAGAAATCTCCGATCGCCTCCTCCAGGTTCACATTTTCACCAGAGTAATAGTGTTTCAGTTCAGAAAACAGCTGCTGGAACACGTCTGCGTTCTGCGTGTACAGATCGCCGTAAGTGCGAAGGAACATCTCATTCAGCGAGCGTTCGGTTTTCTCCAGGAGCTCAAGGAAGAAATCTACCCAAAGGAAAATAAATTACAGCTCATCTCGTCAGGGACGTGTTTGATGACAATTAACAATTAGTTTCTACAATTTGAGGAAAACCTTCAAAATTTCGGATAAAATTATTTTAATAATTTCTCTACCACAGAATTGTGAATTTGTCAGACGGTATTTACAGTATTTAATCTATTTAGATATATATAGGTTTTATGAATGTCCCTAATATTTAATAAATACAATTTTGCAGTTGCAGTTTAGAATTATAAATAATGCACATGTAAGATTTAAATTTAAAAAAGAATCAATTAACATTACAGCTAATGTAGCTAGTTTTCTGCATGAGAGCATCCTCAGAAGTGTGTATGCAGCTTAGAGGGAACTGTAGAACATCACTTAAAGGATGTGATAAAGATTTTATCCCTAACCCTAACTTCTATCCCTAACCTTTGTCTTGGATGTTGTTAGCATTTGGGTGCTAATGAACAATGGTGATAAGCTAATGTAACAGACATGTACTGTCATGATTTTGTGTTTTGAGGTGTGAAGGATGTGTATCATATATTTTAGGGACAAACCGACTAAATTGTATTGTCATTTATGATAAGACAAACATTTATGTAAGGACAAGACATGATATTTGATGGCAGGTTTGCACATGTTTGAAGTTTACAGGTGACCTTTCTGTTTGCTAAACATGCTACAAATTCACTAGCTGCTAACTTAGCAACCAGTCGACTAGGATAATTTCTAATGTGCTGCAAAAAAGTATTACAGCACACTTAACACAAAATACAGCTTTACATCTGCTGGGAAGGTTGGAAATGTAACAGAAATAAGATTTTTTAACAACAACTTTTGTAATATTTAGCTCTATTAGCTAGTTTGTGATTCCCTACAAAAGCTAACTGCTTAGCTGATAAAACGATTAAAACAAGAGATCCACGTTTCTTTTAGCTTCTAAATGTAAAGAGAGAAGTCATACCATCAAACATTTTATATCTGGACTCAAATGTGTTCCTCAAGTCTTCAGTGGCCACATCCACAAACTTTTCAAACTCATGTTTACTTCTCTCAATGAAATTCATCTCCATTTCTGTGCTACAGCAAGTCCAGTTCTGCACACACACCTGCAGGTAGTCACCTGGACAAATAAAGCAAACATCACAAACATGAATTTTTAATATCCAGACCAAACGGCAGACTTCAAATGTAGCTGCTGATAAAACCTCAGCAACAACTGTACAAATTAATATAGAAGATAATGACAACATGCGTTGAGATATTCTAAGACTTTACGGTTCTAAAAACTTCACCCCATAATTATTATACTGTATGTATTGTAATGGCTCGTCTAGACAGAATAACGGCGCTCGTCTTACGAGGTCTTAAAAGTTAAGGAGATACTCTTCCATAGGAGAAAGATCTTGGTCCAGTCTTCTACTTTCAGCTCCTTTAAACGTTCTCACAAGTTTGCACATGTGGACCTCTTTAATTCACACCACAGGGTTTTATTTTAGTGTTTAAAGATGGTCATTTTTTGGTTATTATTTTAACCTCCTGGTAGAGGGAATTTTTTTTTTTTTTAAATTATTGCATTGCATCGGAGGTTGCAGTTCACCATAAAGATAGTTGTGGTGCAGACCAGAAATATTTGTGTTGTTTACATACTGCGGCTTGTCAGGTTCAAACTCACAATTTTCTGTTGCCCCAATAAAACTTTTATTTCTGTATTAAACAGACATTATACAAACATTTTAACCTGTAGTTTGGCTTGAGAGTGAAAAATAGGACAGAAATTCTTGCAGAGTTCAGCTGTGACAAGCTAGTTGTGGCTAATTAGCTATTCAGCGATATGTGCTAGCTATAAGTACTACACAGTGTGCTAATCATCGTGGTGCATTGACTGAAGTTAACGGATATCAGTACTCCAAATTCAGTTGTTCTAATTCCTAAGCATATCGGCGATCACGTTCAGTAACTGCTTTATCCTGGTCAGGATCAGGGGATGTGAAGCCTTTAAATAGAACCTCCATGCACAGAAACTTCACACAATGTGGAATATTAAGCGTGTAATATATCATTATAAAAACGTGTTTTTGAACTGAGTTTTCTTTCTGTCTTTTTTCTTTCATCTATCATGTTAAACTAAATCATGCCTTCTTCATGAGCATGAGTGTTATGATTTTTGGGGAAATCCAGTGTATAATTTGTTTGTGGCAAAACCTTGAATGCATTAAGTAATTCAACAGATACCTTCATTATAGATCAAGACTGTAAATTGTGTAGTTTTATTTCTGTCCACTTCCATGGTTACATGATGATATGTTTCATTCAAAATGACATTCTTTGCATGTTTTTTTTTTTTATTCAGCAAATTTCTCCCAAACCATATTCAGTCTTCGTGGCCATTTTAAGGCAAATATAGCCACCATGTTTAAACCTCCAGGGAACCAAAAATCATGATCACTTTCTATTTAGATCAGAATTGTCATTGTAGCCACACGATATGATATGAATAAACGAAGTAAAGCATTTTTGCTTGGTTCGTGTTTTTCCCCTCCTTCTTAAAAAGATATCCTCATACACCAAATAGAGCCTGAATCTGTGGGAGGCAGTGATGCAGTTGTTCTGTAAAATCTCAATAGTGCCTTCTTGAAATGGGAGAGAGAAGATGGGGAGGATTTACTCCTCTCAGTCTAGGTATTAAGGGTACAGGTGAGGTTCATGGCAAAACCGCTGATCTAATCAAAACAGTAAAGTGACCATCTGTTTTTTGACCTAAACCACTCAAGCAGGAGCTCCACACCTGATTCCACCTGAAGTGTGGCTCCTGCTTGAAAAGCTACACTAGCCCTTTGTGGATAAGATCAGACATCCCTGGTTTAGACCAATTCAGTGACTGATTCAGCTTTGTTGCCGATAAGGTCCAGTGTACTTAACGTGATCCAAGTCGAATAGCTGTGAGCCAGAATGAACAGCACTATAGACTTACAACACTGTCCTGTGGTGTACTATGGTTGGAATCGTTGGTCTTAAGTGACTGAGGTCTCCCAGGTGAAAAACACTTATAGTTGGAGCTGTTCAGTTTCCTTCACATTTTAAGTTCCTAAACATGAAATCCTGATTGAGGTCAATGAACAGCATTCCTGCACATGCCTGGTGTTACTAGGACCATATGCAGGGCAGTGGATGTAGAATTTTGCCCTGTTGGGGTGACAGAAGAATCGCATGGAGTCCAGTGATGGAGGAGTCTACTTTTAATATGTTCAGATGTTCAGAATTAGAGAGTCATCAGCAGATCGAGGACCCATTTGCAAGAGATTTAATTTTAACAATTAAAAAAATTTTTTTAAAAAAATTAAAAAGCCAACAATCCAAAACAATCCAATCCACTACGATAAAGCAAGCAGAGTTCAGTAAGGTTTGACAAGAACAAAATAAAGGTAAAACTAATTCAAGGTAAGACTTGTAGGTCCATAAAGGCAATCATCAATGACATTGTACATCATCCTCATTGTACAGTACAGATGAACTTCTACAAACACAAGGATTGGAAAAACTTTCCAATGAGACAAAGAAACAGCAGGTTACACAAACAAACTAATCAAGTGCGTCATAATAAGAACTCGTGTCAGGGTTATGGGCCTACAGAGATGACAGTCTCACAGTTCTGTGCCACAACCCTCATGCCACAGGACTGTAGACCTAACACCCAGCCATGAGGTCTGTATCTCAGGTGTCTAGTATATGATGCAGGTCTGTTCAGCTGTCTTGAGAGCTGCCATGTAACCTGATCTGACTGAAGTGTCACAGGTTTTCAGCAGCACCATAAACCAAATTTAAGATCTGCACATGAGTTGTGGGTCTGGGAGACAGTAAGCTCTAATAATGATGCTGATGTAGCTGAGATACAGAGACGTTAAAGGAGTCAAGGCAGGTAACAGCCTCCTCAAATATATTCCAGTGACAAAGCACTTCTGAAGTGCTGAGATGGTCCCTTCAGGCAAAGTTCTCATCTGTTGCACAACCGGTTTGGCAATTTGTGCAGATGGATGCTGGAATTAGCTTAGTAAAGCTCTAATCACACAAACATGTGGGGGCTTTGTACACTTCATGGATGTTGGTGTAAACAAGGTCCACTATGTTTACCACATTCTCAGTTTATATTCCAAACTCAACATGAACTGAATTGTTTTTTTGTATCTCAATAAAACGTGTTTGGATTGTGCAGTCTGAAGGTTCCTAACGGCTCCATACTGTCCACTTAGCATCAGACCTTCAAATTATTCATTACAACTCATGAAGGTCACTTCTTCATTTGTCCAAACACCTATTCACTAAACATTAGACTAATTGGCTTCTTCATATTTTAATGAAAGTTTAAACATGCAGCAAGTCATCAACGAAGAAACAAAGCTTCATGTGTGTGTGTGTGTGTGTGTGTGTGTGTGTGTGTGTGTGTGTGTGTGTGTGTGTGTGTGTTTGTGTGTGTTTCTGTTCACAATTTTTTACTACAGTGTTAAAAGAAGACAAAATGTAATCAAATAAACATTACTGAAAAATCTGACTTTATTTTTATGGTGTGTGATGGAACAGAAATAATGTGTAAACATTTAACATCTAACATTAACCATTATTAATGTAGTAATTCCAGTTATGTGATGGACATTCAGGAAGCTTCAGATGTTCCGTTATCAGTGAGAACTTGTTGGGTGGGTCATGTTACGTTAGCTATGGGAACAGAGATGCGTCTGATGTTTCCGTACATCTAAACAAGTTTTCCAGTAAGCCACGATTTTCTCACCTCATTATAAACAGAACTAGGGGATTGTCTTGATTTTTTTTTATATTGTAACATGACACAGACCATTTTATTCATTACCTACTTTATATTTAGTAACTAGAACTAGTTTGAAATTTCCACGGTAAAATTTCCATTCCAGTGTGATACAGACGACATGTTTTAGTTTTCTACAGCAGTATTTTTAGTGGTCGCAGTTTACATGCTGTCTGAGGGCCTTACAGTTTAACTACAGTTACAGTATAACTACAGTATAACTACAGTTACAGTATAACTACAGTATAACTACAGTATAACTACAGTTACAGTATAACTACAGTTACAGTATAACTACAGTATAACTACAGTTACAGTATAACTACAGTTACAGTATAACTACAGTATAACTACAGTATAACTACAGTATAACTACAGTTACAGTATAACTA
This sequence comes from Tachysurus fulvidraco, assembly GCF_022655615.1. Taxonomy (NCBI): domain Eukaryota; kingdom Metazoa; phylum Chordata; class Actinopteri; order Siluriformes; family Bagridae; genus Tachysurus; species Tachysurus fulvidraco. The sequence continues at coordinate 31,714,928 of NC_062523.1, forward strand.
CAATATAACTACAGTAACTAAGTCATGGCCCAATGTTTAGAGAGTCTGACTCCTAAACCTAAGGTTGTGGGTTCGAGTCTCGGGCCGGCAATACCACGACTGAGGTGCCCTTGAGCAAGGCACCGAACCCCCCAACTGCTCCCCGGGCGCCACAGCATAAATGGCTGCCCACTGCTCCGGGTGTGTGTTCACGGAGCGTGGGTGTATTCACTGTGTGTGTTCACTGCTGTGTGTGTGTGCACTTTGGATGGGTTAAATGTAGAGAACGAATCTGAGTCTAGGTCACCGTACTTAGCTGTATGTCACGTCACTTTACACTACTCCTACGACTACATTAACACTGGAAACAGCATTTTTCATTTAACTGTAAAACGAGCTACTAACATTCAAACATTTCTGTTCCATAATTTTGTACGAAAAAGACTTTGATATGGAAAATTCAGATTTAAATAAGACTCAAAATATAATAAAACCTTTAAATGCACAGTTTACCGACTCTAAACGTGGTACTTGGTCACAACCACGAGGAACGATGCCGTTTGGACCCTTTTCTCTAAACTTTAACTTACAGTCAAAACCCTTTGTAATGAAAAATAAAAAAAATTATTAAAAGGACAAGATTTATTTAGTTTGTGATGCTGCAGTCAGTCTGGACGCCTCACGCGCTGTTGGTGCCACGTGCACCCGGTTATACGTGAGTGCATGTGTTTCTTACCTGCCGTGACATTCTCAGGGACGGTCCCGGAGCTGAAGCCCATGTCACCGTACACCTGTCTCACCGCGCTACACCCGGCGGGCGCGCTGTCCTCGGCGCGCACCAGCGCACAGAGCGCGCACAGAAGGAGCTCAGCGGCGCGCGCGAGAACCATCGCACATTCGGGTTATTAAGAAATCAAGAACAAAATAACTATTATAACGAAAAATATATACAGATCATCCAGCTCCACTTCCGGGTTGAGGGACCACCATCATCATCATCACCACCACCATAACCGTAGACGCGCGTGATGCCTCTCGAGCTGTTTGTTTGTAAGCGCGCGCACAAGACTGAGGCATCAATAAGAAGAGGAGGCAGTAACATGTGTGTGTGTGAGGGCGTAGACACGTGAGACAGACACGTGGGGAGTGAGACAGGCCGAGGCGTTTAATTCTCTCCACTTGGTTATTGTCACTTCCACATTTCCCTGGACTTTAACTGTCTCCTGGTCCTGAAGCTGCTTTGTGATGTTTACTGAGATGTCAGAGAACCTTACTGTGTGGTGACTTTATTGTGGCTTTACTTTATTATTCTGGGTTTAATCAGTCACTCTGACTGCATTGTCCTTTGTATCTTACAGATGATGATAAAGTTTATACACACACACACACACACACACACACGCACACACAATAAAGACCACCACTTTAACAGGGATGTGTAGACTTTTATATACACTTTAGTTCCTTAATAAATGAGTCACATCCATAGTAACTAATAACTAATAATTGTGATAAAACCAACACACTATTAACTGCACCATGAAGCATCTCTCTCTACATTGCTGTACATGATAACGCACATAAGTTATTAATAGTAATAACAATATACCTTGTTATAGCCATCTGTATATTATGTTCATAGTACACACACACCTTACCATTTTATTTAACTCATGTAAACACTGTATATCCTGCACTTACTGCTATCGCACTCTGGTTAGACCTAAACTGTATTTCGTTGGCTTGTACATGTGTAATGACAAAGTTCAATCTAATATTTAACAAACATTAATTGTGAATAATCATTTGTCTCAGTGTGAACAGAACTTCATACGGGTGTATTTTATTTATTTTATCACCACCTGGTGGTGCAAATACTGAACTGTGCGCTCAGGGGTATCTTCAGAATTATTGGCACCGTTAAAAAAAAATTAATATTAAGTAGATTATTTATATGTATAAAAAACGTTATATTTTGCTTATAAAACAAACCCCATTTGTCTATTAAATTAGTACTGTGTTTTATCAAACCCCCCAATTTTCCAGTCACAACTCTGGAAATTCTCAATATCAATCAGACAGCAAGTCAAAACCCCATTAGACCACAGGGGAAACCACCAGCCTTGTTTTTTCCACCCCAGCTAAGTCCTGAGGGTATATATTTTCCCCACACAACCGGTGAACTAGTCAGTTACAGACTTAACAAATGAACACATCCATATTGACTGATCTACGTTCAGAAGTGAATTGTGTCGCGTTCACTCACTAATCAAAGGAGGAACTCATAATCGAGAAGTGAGAATTATAAGATGCTCTTAACCTGACATGAAGGACACAAGTACAGTCTGGTACAGAATTCAGCTCAGAGTTTATTATGATCACAAACTGCAACACAAATCATACAAACAATATTTACAGTTTCCTCTCCTTCTGTGTGAATAAAGTCTGCATCAGGAAACGCACACAAAACCAACACACTGCGACTAACCCAGTGCCCTCAACAGGCCGGGACAAGTGCAATATTTCATTCAGATAAAAGCAACATTGCGGCCGATCCCGACCTGCCGAGAAACAGGAAGGAAACTGAAGGGGGGCCTGGCAGGGGTGGGGGGTCCACAGATAAAACTGCTAAAAAAAAAAAAAACTCAAAGAAACTCCAGAAAAAACCAAATAAAAATTTAGGAAATAAATGAAATGACACTTAGAAAAATGCTGAAATCTGCTGGCTTTTATTCACAGCTATGATCAGTTTTGCATGGATTTGCACAGCCAAATTCTGACTGAACGCTGAATGCAAACCAGCAAAACTAACCAGAGCCGTACCGCACGACCGGATCCTTGGTGTTACGGTGACTTTCCACCTAGAAGTACTTCAAGTGCTCACACTGCAGTAGAAGTGCTACAGACCAAACTACCTGCACTATAAGCACTTTAATACTGCCGCGGACACAGGATGCAGACAGGAAGTGAGGTCAGTCGACAAGCTTGTCCGCCATCAGTTTTGCATAGATTTGCACAACTCTTTTTCTTGTGGTGCAACAATGCAAAACTGACAGAGAGCCGCAGATGAAGATGAGCACGCGTCAGGACGAACCGGGAACTCGAGCACGGAGATGGACGAACATTCCGGCTCGCTCATGCCAGAAGGAGCACTTAGGGCAGTAGGTGCCGATCTAATCCACTATCTGCACTAGATGCACCTTAGCAAAAGAAGCAGCAAGTAATTAATTCTCTTTCATAAGATTTCTATCTCAGAGGCCACAATAAACAAGTTATCAAGGCTTATTGATTAAGAACGCTGGATCGATGAGCTTTTCTTGGATTTTAGTGCTTTAAAAAACACTTAATAAAAGACCAAGTTGCCTCAATTGTCAACAGTTCTGTAGTAAACGGCTAAACAAAACATCGGAATAATATTTCAGTGAGATTTCAGCCAGCACCAACTCACCACCGCCCGTTAACAACTCTGGCACCATGGGGGAAGATCACGGATAAACCTGAGGAGCATTTAGAGTGTGTAGAGCTGGAAGTGCCTCCACTGCAGTAGATGTCGTACTGAACTACCTGCACTGTAAGCACTTTGACTCTACAGAGACACTCAGCCCTGAAAACGGCATCACAGACGAGACGTCGCTCCACGACGTGCTGCAGTCACGCAACAGAAACCTGAACACAACAAAACAGGAGAGAAAAGCAGTTACAGATGAACATGGTCGAGGTTATATAAAGTAAAATAATAAATTACTTGCAACATGCTGTTAGAGTAATATGATGAACATGTGGGTAGTGAGATGAAAGCGGTACAGGTCCAACACCAGACTGATTTTTATCCCTGTTCTAACAGTAACTTGACCAACACTTCATTAACACACATTAGAGTTTGATTCCTAAGGTTGTGAGTGCGAGTCTCGGGCCGGGAATACCACGACTGAGGACTGAGATAAGGCACCGACCCCCCCCCAACTGCTCCCCAGGCACCGCAGCATAAATGGCTGCCCCACTGCTGCACTTTGGATGGGTTAAATGCAGAGAACAAATTCTGAGTATGGGTCACCGTACTTTATGTCACATCACTACACTTCGCATTACAGTGAACAGTTGCATGAGTTACTGATGATTTTACACATGCATGTGTTGCTGCATTATAGCAGCTATAAACAGACCTTCCATAAGTGATGAACATCTTACACTGAACACCACACCGGTGATTATACACGTACTTAACCCACTGATGCTGACAATCAGCTGGACAACTTCCTGTGAAGGAGCCGTTACTATAGAAACGCTGAGGGACCTGTGACACTAAACAGCATCCAGACTCCAAACACACACCATGTACTTTATACTGAGGCTGGAGTTGTGAGCTACTTCCTTTAGAAACAGGAAGTCAGTGTGACAAACACCTGCAGACTGACACCAACACTAATGATTAACCCCACAGAAGTGACACTAAGACATAACCTGTGACAAACAGCCCCAGATGTATAAATCTCTACACTACATGGTGTAATAAGCGTGAGCACAAATCTGACTGTTTACTAGCAGCTTGTGTGGCCCGCCTTTCAGAGCTGCGCATGCGCAGTTAACTGTAAAAAGATTGCGCACGATCAGCAGAAACGGCGCATGCGTGGTTCCGCCTCACTCCGCGCCCCTCCCCCACATGGGGTTTACACCAACATGGCGGCTCCGAACTCGCGGTGTGTTTGTGTTACAAACTAAACTCTGGAACACACGCAGACGTTAAGGGTCGCGGTCACGTGAGACGCTCCTGTACGAGTGCGGATAGACGCGACACAAAGTGCTCATAACGCCGAAATAAACACACTAATAACACGTTACCATAAACAAGCTAGCGATGCTAGCGTCCATGTTACTCACCTCTCCTCTCTCACAGGACGTAATTTACACGTGTTCTGGCTTTAATTTGTTCCATAAACACGGTTTAAAGTCCTAAAGTCTATAAAAGTCGCCTGTGAGACGGAAAGTTAGTTAAAACACAGACACCGCACTGATCGGCCTGCGCGCGCGCACACACGCTGCACGCGCACAAACACTCACGCTGGACACGCGCACCAACAAACTGTAAAACAAAACACAACAAAAACAACGCGCGTGTGTGAGGTGTGTGTGTGTGTGTGTGAACCTCAGCACGGAGCTCTCACACACGCCTCGTTACAAGTCTCTGCTTGTGTATGTGGTGGGATTAGCATTAGCCTGTGCGCTAGCAGGTCTCGTGCGGCCTGCAGCCCCCCATGTGCTTCCAGTGCTTTGTTCTGCAGCCACTTAGGAAACTCTCTCACACACACACTTACTTATACACACACACACACACACACATGGGGAAACAACTTCACTCTCCAGCGCAAACTCAAACTTTAATGCACTTTACAGTCGAACACGTTAAACAAGACTAAAGAGGGTCCACGTGACGCCTTTAATCCACTAAAGTTACTCAGCACGTACACGCGTTCTGCAGCTGAAGAAACGCGCGCATCTCCGGTGTTATTAGCAGCGTTACTGCCCTCCGTGTAACGTGTTTGTAGCGCGCACGAGCACCAGCTCACGCCGTCCCGCGTGCGCACACAAACACGCGCGCGAGCGCTGAACTAAAGCTTACAACAGGTTTCACGTCAACAGCGTGCGCACAGCGAGCGCCTGCCTACTGAATATCCACCATCTTACACACACATACACACGCGCGCGCGCACTTACCATCCGCGAGCGCCGATCCGAGGATAAATAACATAAAGGCGACACGATGCAGCCGGAGAAAAGAGAGCGCACGAGACACAGTGTGTGAGCACGCGTGAGAGAACGCGGGCGGCGCGAGTAGCAACAAAACGCTGCGTCTCTCCGACACCGCGTGCTGAATGAAGGGCGGCGCCCGTGCGCCTAAAGAACTCCAACTACCTCATTAGCATAAATCAGCTGCCTGAGCCAATCACAGCGCGCCGCTTTACTACAATGCAAAATAGCCACAAGTGCAAAACATCCGCGACTGACGTAGTAATAATAACAACAACAATAATAATAAGTATTATTATAATAAGAACAAGAACAACAATAATAATATAACAACAACAACAATAATAATAACAATAATAATAATGTCAAGTGTATACAAAGTATATAATGACAAAAATACAAACCTAAAATTAAAAATAAAATAAATGATTTCTATATTAAAATATAAATCGTATATATTATGCATATAAAACATATTATGTATATATGTAAATTTATACATAATATGTTTTCGTTTCAGTTTTGGTATTTGTTTGTTAAAAGATTTTTATTTATTATTTCATTGTTAAGCAAATGAACGCTTGATTCAGCATTTGTTAGTTTGTGCAGTATTTTTAATTTGCACAAAAAAAGACAACAATATAATTATTATCAGACATAGAATTATGAATAATATGCAAACATAACGTAAAATTCAACTGTAAATCACATGTATAACTACTACTAATAATAATTAGGGTTAAACATGAACTACGTAATGATATAAAATGATATACACACACTGTAGCTTTTGTTTCAGTATTTTAACAGTATTTGGAATTTGTATAATTTATATTATCGTTAATAAACAGATATTATTTCTGATTTCAACTAAAACAATATTTCAGTTCTTTCAGCAATTCTGGAGTCTTGGACAGTTTACTTTGTGTGTACTTTGTCTTATGCAATTAAAAAAAAGACACCAATATCCACAATCAGACACAGAAAAGCAAATAATATGCAAACACAATAACAAAATCATCTTCTTATCTTCTTCTTCTTCTTCTTCTTCTTCTTCTTCTTATTATTATTATTATTATTATTATTATTATTATTATTATTATTATTATTAGTAGTAGTAGTAGTAGTAGTAGTAGTAGTAGTAGTATTAAATTACAACTCATCTTAATAAAACAAGGTAAATTATAATATTAATAATAATAATAATAATAATAATAATAATAATAATAATAATAATAATAATAATAATAATAATAATTTCATTTATTAATAGCATACAGTATATGATTGTTTTTGTTAAATTTACTATTTAGAAAGGAGTTTTTTTATTTACACATTTAAACAACTTTGTTTTTGCATTTATAACTAATTTTGTTATTTTCAGACAAATCCTGCTAATCCTGTAATAATCCCTGCTGAGGTTGTTACTATTTCTTCCAGATTGATTATTTTCCTATAACAGCATGCTCAGACTACAGTGATTTGCCAACAATTACAATACTGAATTAAAAATGGCCAGGAAACAGATGTGAAACAGCTTTTTTGTTATTTTATAATTTCTTGTTTCTTTCTTTTTTTATTTGGAAAAATCCATGAGATGCAACTCTGGTGCAGACAAAGAAGGCAGAGGAAACCTGAGCTGAGTGAGTCATTTGGAGTGTTTATTGCACTGTGTCAGTTCAGTAATGCTTTAAAACCGTGAAATGTGTGTCAGTCCCTCCACCCTGCCGTCCATTCTCGGGTGTCCAGAGACGTGTTCAGAATGTGATGGGAACGTTTGGAGCTGCAAATGAGGAACTCATGAAGATTATTATTTGATAAACAGCTGGTATAAATGGCTGGGGTTCTGCCTGCATGAACAAGCCATATTTAGTGTGTGTGTGTGTGTGTGTGTGTGTGTGTGTGTGTGTGTGTGTGTGTGTGTGTGTGTGTGTGTGTGTGTGTGTGTGTGTGTGTGTGTGTGTGTGTGTGTGTGTATGTGTGTGTGTTTTACTGTTAGTAAGAATGAGGAACATAAACACTTCACAAGGTTTCTTTACTATCATAAAGGTTTTTCCAGTGATGTTTTAAGGGAAAGCACATTATGAGACATTATACATGAGTATGATGTCCAGTATACAGCAGTATGATGTCCAGTATATAGCAGTATTATGATGTCCAGTATCCAGCAGTATTATGATGTCCAGTATACAGCAGTATGATGTCCAGTATACAGCAGTATGATGTCCAGTATACAGCAGTATGATGATGTCCAGTATACAGCAGTATGATGTCCAGTATACAGCAGTATGATGATGTCCAGTATATAGCAGTATTATGATGTCCAGTATACAGCAGTATGATGTCCAGTATACAGCAGTATGATGATGTCCAGTATAGAGCAGTATTATGATGTCCAGTATACAGCAATATGATGATGTCCAGGGTCAGATGTAAGATCGATTAATGACTACATTATGGATATGAAGTCCCAGTGTGAGATTATCCTTCTTCTTGCCTGTTTGTGCTCTAATCAGAAAACAATGCAGTTTTTGCACTAGACTATTGAGCCTGTGGTCATGTGAGTCATCTCACTTATATAACACATTCTCTTTCTTCCTGCTCCTCATCTGCATCATTAGCCATGTTAACCAGCATTCATAATCTCCAGCCTCTGGCTACGTTTCAGTACAGCATGCGTTCTCTCGTAGAATACTGTTGGTCATCGGTTACTAGTTGAACACGGTGCGGTGACCTGGTCGAGCATCAGCTTGTTGAAGCCAGTATCCTGAGAAAACACAGGTTATCCACTCCATTTGTGTAACAACAATTAATCACCCTTTCATTAGGGTCGTTAGGAGTCCTGGCGGCATTTCAAGTCTCACGGACAGAATAATCTGCCTGAGAAAACGCATGTCCCTGCTTATTTAGATGACATTATTATTTACTGTAAAGGTCTATGTTTACACCATCTGAGATCCTGGAGATGTGAGCAACTGGACGAGTGAAGTAGAGTACCTGGGCTTCCCATTTGGCCAGACATCGGAAACAGGATGGAGTTCCTGGGGTTGGCTGGACATTATCACAGGGTTGTACTGTATGTGATCTTTAGATGTCACCAGCCCACTGACACCGTCACATCACAACACCACCTATTATTCGAGCAAGACAGAGAGTCCCAAGCTCAGTCTCACTGTTCATTCAGTAATAATTAGAAATCATTTTTTTGTAATCTAATGACCAGTGAAAACTTTATTTTCCATTTCCCAAATTATGTTCACAATCACACACATTCATTTTTCAGTATAAGTAAACAATCACATCACTATCACCTTTCTATATAAGGGCCAAATTAAAATACCACAAATTTTATTTGTCTGAGCATTTGAGGTGCAAATATTAAAACTGTGATGATTATTTTTATATAAAACAGAAGTGCAACCCCTTTTGTATCATCTCTTAATAATTGCATTACTAAAAAATTGCAAAACTTTAAAAAAAAAAAAAAAAAAGAAACAAATACAGGCAACGAAGCAGAAGCAAGCAAATGCAATAAAAAATGAACACACCTGAGTCTGGCATTTAATCTAACTGCATGAGCATGATTATAATGTGGCTTGTGAACCCCGAGACCTTCTCAATGGACCATGTCTATCTGCATGTGAGCATCTTGTGGCTCTACAAGAGAACTGGCAGGAAAATAAAAAAGAAAGAAAAATGCACTTGTGAGACTTCACAAAAGATGGAAAACGTTAAAGGAAGATTGATGGCTGACTATAAATCAGTAGAAACACTGCAGTAATCAGGTACAGAGAAAATATTCAATGATGATGATGATGATGATGATGATGATGATAAAGTCTACTGCCAAAATCAAACCGGTGAAAACTATAAACTGGGCCAATAAAACAACACTTTAGACCTGTAGAGCAACACAAGCCTCACACAAAGAGCAGCTGTAAGAAACTTGGCAGAAATTTGTTGGATATACTGTAGGTTTAAATCTCAGTAATGAAAGGTGTACAGATCTGAGCTGCATTAAGGTCCTATAACTTTAACACAGCAGCATTTTCCCGCAGAGCAAATAACCTGCTGTTTAACTCCATGTTGAATTTAGAAGTCATGAGATTACTGTAAGTGACATCACATTAGGGGGGCACTTACTTCTGTTTTATACTCTATATATTAGTGCAATTTTAGGGCTAAATATACAAACGATAGAACTGTGAACACGTCACTGATATTTTAGTGTATATACATCATTTCATAACAGGAACTAAACCGAAGACGTGTAGAGAGTCAGCAGGCGTCTTAAAGACTCGAATAAATCATCGAATGAACAAAACAATGAAATTATTTCTGTACATCATAAATAAATGCAAATAAATAAATAAAACTCACAATTCTTTAATAATTAAAAATAGTTGTATAAACAAAAGTAACGGTGAAATGTTTGTGGACGTGTACAGCTCATGCTTTAGAGTAAAAACGATCCCTTTTCGGTCGTCTTGTCGTCGCGGTAATAAAAAGGTTGGTTTTAATCTGTTGAATCACTTTTTATGTTTTATTTTATAAGCAAAATGAAAAATGCATAAAATTGGCTAGTAAAAAGGTTTGAAATGAAATGTCATTTTATTGCTGTTTCCTTTATTAAGATTGCAGAAAGGGAACATAAATATAACATTACCTCTTAAACCCTGAATAAACTCTACTGAGCTCGAGATTTTACCCTGAAGCTTTGTGACGAGGAGCCGTCAGACGCACGGAACGAAAATGACCCAAATTACTGTAACTTTTGGGACAAGCAGAGAAAAACAAAGCAGGGTCGAAGATCTGCACTGAAGAAGCCCTGAACTTCACCAGGATTAGTGGCCATGTGTCGTGTTATCATTCATTCATTCATCTTCTACCGCTTATCCGAACTTCTCGGGTCACGGGGAGCCTGTGCCTATCTCAGGTGTCATCGGGCATCGAGGCAGGATACACCCTGGACGGAGTGCCAACCCATCACAGGGCACACACACACACACACACACACACACACACACTCTCATTCACTCACACACTCTCACTACGGACAATTTTCCAGAGATGCCAATCAACCTACCACGCATGTCTTTGGACCGTGGGAGGAAACCGGAGTACCCGGAGGAAACCCCCGAGGCACGGGGAGAACATGCAAACTCCACACACACGAGGCGGAGGTGGGAATCGAACCCCGACCCTGGAGGCGTGAGGCGAACGTGCTAACCACTATGCCACCTAAAACTAAAATAAACCTTCAGACACACCATCAGTATGATCAAACAAACTGACCATTAAAGGAACATCCCCAGATACCTCACTGTACAACATCGCTGAACCTTTTTGGAATCTTTAATTGCAATAAACCCCGGGGTTTTTCTGACTCTGCAAAATCTTCTAGATGAATGACTTCCACATCAAATGCTTATCAGATGTACTGCATGGTGGACAAGCTAAAAATAGCTGTTTCAGCTGAAAACTCCTCACTGCGTTAGATACTCGTTTTATATCATCATTTATAAATCTTCGCTGGTGGAGTCAAGTGGAGATTATCAGGAAGAGTAAGTAAGATTAGGAAGATTTGGTGTACTGCGTCTTTGTGCCAAACTGTACGCCGAGTTCTGATGATCATTTAAAAATCATAGCCATCACCAGCCAATCAGCATTCAGTAAGCATTTGACAAGATTATCTGTTGAGCTACTTTCATGAAACCTGAACGGTTTGTTCATGAAAGGTTTGGTGCCTTTATTGTTCCGGATCTAGCAGGTCTCCCGGGTGGTCCAGCAGCAGGATCCTGTGCTTCCTGGGCTGGGAACTAACTCAGCCACTGAAGAGTTAACTGTCTGGATAAAAATGTTAGTGTTGCATCAGGAAGGGCATCTGGTATAAAATGGACTATTTAAAAAGACGAGAGTGCACGGACCCCTTTGGTAGATATTCTTCTTCTTCTTTCATGAACAGCAGGTGGCGTCGTTGTGATTTTCCTGGTCCACGTCCACTGCTTGGCACCATGTTAATGTGCTGAAAATGTCATCCATCATGATGAAGATCTACTCTGAAGATTTTTACTTTTACTTGCTCTTTATAAAACGTTTTCCGTCTTAGACTCCTATGAGTTATTCTCAGAAGCCTTTCACACATCGGCGGTGATATTAACTAAGACACAAAACTCAGAACTGACTGAATGCTGTCCTTTTCTCGTGAACTTCCAGATAATCAGGCTCAAACTTCGGCTGTGCTTTTAACTCCCAGTATTCAGCACTGTTGGGCTTCATGTACATCACTGTTTGTTGTATTCTTTCTGAATGTAAATAGTGAGGTGCGATATAATCAGATGAGTACAGTGTTGTATTGTGATTGCACGGTAAACCGGACCTACAGGTGCCTTGGTGGCTTCGTCCCAGGATGTCTCGATAGAAAAGATTATGGTCTCGTAGAGGTGAAGGTCTGTTACTCGCACTGAACTCGGAACTGTTCACGATGCTTCTCAGTTCCTCATCCGAGTTGTATGACAAAGCATGTTGCTCCTCAAAATCACTGTACCTTTCTTCCAGAACAACATCTGTTGGACACTTAGACACTGGAAGAGTAGGGACATATTCATAAATGTGACCTGCCGAAGTCCTGATCTTTGCTACCGGTCTGTCAACGTAAATTATGTCGAAGGACCTGGAGTCCGTGTTTTTGCTCTTGTTCTTTTTGTGGCGTTTTATCTTGAACATGGTGAACAGACCAGCGGTGACGAATACAGTCGCAATGAAAATAAGGAGCAAAGTGAGAATGAGCACGGAAAGAGGAACCGTGGGATCTAGTGGATCGTAATCCAGCGTCGTCTTTAAAGTAACAGTGCTGCCTGGGAAGGATTCTTCTGATGGTGGAAGCAGGGACGTTTGACTTTTAGCCACAACAGGACAAAGTTCAGAGGGATGAACCGAGCGTAAATCCTCTCCACTGAATTTTGTTGGCGATTCGCAAATCACATCGTTCACCACGGTTCCAGAACTGAGCTCCTCCAGCCATTTTTTCATTTCCACAACTAAGCAGGAGCAATCCCAGGGGTTCTCGAACAGATCTATCTGCACCAAAGACGTCAAATCTGCCAAAACCCCGTCCACTGGCACATATCGTAGGTGATTGTTGCGCAGATTCAACCGTGCCAAGTTTGAACCCATGAAAACTCCCAGTGGCAAAGTTTTGAGAAGGTTATTGTTGAGGAATAAAAGTTGAAGATTGGGTACTTGCACAAAGGTCGCAGGTTCTATCTCTCTGATCACGTTGTACTCCAAGTAGAGAAACTGGAGACGCTCTAAGCCCGAGAACATATCGTCCGTAAGACGCTCTATTAAGTTTCCATTTAAATAAAGTCTCCGTAAGTTATGTAGCTCTGCAAATGTTTTGCTATGAACGACGGATATCCGATTATTGCCCAAGTGAAGCAGATCCAAGCCCGTAGTGTCCACGAAATCTGTACTGTGCAAAGAGCTGATGTAGTTTCCTGTGAGATACATCTTTTTTGGATTATATGGTTTGGGATTCAGATCCAAGATGCATTCAATTTTCCTCTCTTGGCAGTTCACGTTCAAGCCGAGATCTGAAATCTGGAGATTACAGGAGCATACGGTGGGACACTCAGGAGAGACTGGAGGTTTGGTTTGGTATCCTGCCACTGGCCCATAATTCTTTGGATTGCTGGATGAAACCCTCGGTGTCGGTCTGGTACGCAGCTTCCCTGACTGACGACTGCTCCTCGTGGGTTGTGTAGCACGGACAATATTCGAAGAAGCGATCGCCTCAGGTTTGTGAAATCCTTCGGCACCTATCTCATATTCAGCTACGGCTCTTCTTGGGCACAGCTCCTGCTTGGAGATCACGTCGAGGTCCCTTCCGTGAAGCCGGAAAGGAGTTTCACACACTACGTCTCCTGCTAACGCCGTGTACGATATGCTTTCGAGCCAGCCTTTGAGGCCAATAAGCTCACAAGTACAGTTCCAAGGATTCTCTTCTAGTTGTATTTCCACAATTTTGGATAAATGTTCAAGAAGTCCATGATAAGGAAGAACCTTAAGCTGGTTCCCTCTGAGATCTAGGTGGGTCAAAGAAACAGATTGGAAAACATTTTGGGGCAAGAAACCCAGCAGGTTATCATTCAAAATCAGCACGTCCAGACATCGTAACCCACTGAAGGTGTTGGACTCAATGCAGCGAATGTAATTATTGTCTACTTGAAGGTATTCTAGACTTTCCAGGCCAGTAAAAGTATCATCTCTGAGCACCTCGATCCTGTTGTTGTTTAAGTGTAAGCGCTTTAGTATGCCGAGTCCATTAAAAGCCCCGGTCTCTATTTCAGCTATGTCATTACTGCCCAGGTGTAAAATCCTGAGTCCCTCATAACGTGAGAAATCATCAAAGGAAAGTTTTTTCAGCAGATTTCCTGTGAGAAACAGATGATGTGTGTCGAAGCGCAGAGATCCGACTTCAGAGAGACTCACGATTCCTCGTCTTTCACAGCTGGTTATCGAAATTCCATCTTTTTCTTCGCAAACACACAACCGTCCACAAACTTCCTCATAAACATCAAACGTCTCGCTAAAACAGATCGATATGGTGATAAACGAGAGCGCCGTTACGTAGACTTTCATGTTTATCGGCGTGGATGGTGCCAATCACTCAGTGTCATCTGACCTAGAAAATGAAAGAGAGAGAGAGAGAGAGAGAGAGAGAGAGAGAGAGAGAGATAATACAGTTATGATGGAACTCTTGAATACACAGTACTATTGTACGATAGCACAAATACTGATGTTTAAAAGTGAACCATATGAAGATGTGTTTGCATGTGATGCACAGGTCCAGTGTAATGAATCATAAACAGTTAATACACAAATAAATAAATAAATAAATAAATAAATAAATAAAATGAGGAAAATGACAAGTATCGGTGATGACATGTGTGTAAATATCACTGCAAGCCTAAAGCCTATGACCTACATTTTTTACATGCAAATCATCCTTTTTTCATTTTTTTTATTTATTACAGAAGGATCTTCTTACCGCTGATGTGAAGATCCACAAAACATCTGTTACTAAATTCAGAACTGTTGATTCATTATATCGAAGAGGACGAATTCAGCAACATCTCCATCCTCCGCCTGCCTCCTTCTTCTCTCGTCTCTCTTTCCTCCTTCTCTCTTTTCTCAGTCTGTTTGGCTCTCGTCTTTTCTCTTTTAATCCTCTCACTTCTCTGGTTCCTTTTCTGCTTCTCTACTTAATTATTCCAAATATTTCCCCCTGATGTATGTTTATGTAAGAGAGCTGATATACAAGAGGACATGAGCTGCAGTCTCTCTCTCTCTCTCTCTCTCTTTCTCTCTCTCCCTCTCTCTCTATCACTCGCTCCCTTCTTTGCGCTCTCTCTCTCACTCGCTCTCACTCTCTTTCTCTTTGCCAGTTTAGCCTGTCTCTGATTGGCTCTCCTCTATCACCCCTTGTCTTATCCTGATTGGCAGAAACAATACTCTTCATTTGCATCACACAACTGCACGTGTTACATTTCATCATGAAAATACTTCATGAGTGTGAAGAAATCTTCATCCCTTCAAATAAAAATGTACATCCATGATGTTAACATAACATGATGTTATCTTTATTGAGACACACAGTGGCCACGCCTCCTTCACTGAGATTGACAGATACAAAGGCCACGCCTCTTTTGTGACTTCAAATACTAAATAGACACAGATTCGAAAAGGATGTGCACTGTTTCTTGGTTGTTGTTTTAGTTACACACACACACACACACACACACACACACACACACACACACACACACACACACACACACACACACACACACACACCTCCCTATTATTATTCTGAATGTAATCTTTAATTCATGATTCCCTGATGTATTTAGGACACCGCATTTCACACACACACACACACACACACACACACACACACACACACACACACACACACACACACACACACACACACACACACACACACACACACACACACACACACATGTATTGCAGTGTTTGTATAAAGTGTGTGTGTACTGCAGTTCATCACTGAGCCTTTAAATGGCACTGCCAAGCTCTGGAAGATATATCCTTATCCATATGGATAAGATGAACACACACACACACACACACACACACACACACACACACACACACACACACACACACACACACACACACAAGAAAATATAACACCATAAATCAATCTTAAGACACTACAGACAATTTATTTTAAGGAGGTAAAAGAATCAGTTTAAGGTCAAACCACTAAACTGCAGATCAACTGACTGCATTACATTACATTCTATATAAAGTCACACAATCTAGAGAGAGAGACAGAGAGAGAGAGAGAGAGAGAGAGAGAGAGAGAGAGAGAGAGAGAGAGAGAGACAGAGAGAGAGAGAGAGAGAGACAGAGAGACAGAGAGAGAGACAGAGACAGAGAGAGAGAGAGAGAGAGAGAGAGAGAGAGAGAGAGAGAGATGATAACATATAGATAATATATATATCGCGATATCTATATACGATCTATATATATCTATATCTCTATCCATCTAATACAATTATCTCTACCCGCCATATTACAGTTCTCTCCTACTATATCTATATAAATCTATTATCATCTCTCTCCAGATCTCTACGCTCTCTACTCACTCACAAATATTCTCTCATACAGATGCTCATTCTACGTCTCTCATGATATCCAATATATAGGATCTAGTATATACATATACATTCTATCTATTGAGATATATATATAATTATACAGATAAATAAATAATAATACATATAGACATATACATATATATAGAATATATATACATATATCATATACACATTCTATTTATATACAATATATATATATATTTACTTATATATATCATAAGACATCTCTCTCTCTCCCTTCTCTCTCTCCACCCCTCTCTCTCTCTCTCTCTCGCTATCTCTCCTTCTACTCTATAATATATATATATATCGAGACCCTCCTACAGAGCGTAGCCAATTATAATTAGCTTTCAGCTGCAGCTGGCTGAAAAATAATTAATCCTTTTTTATTCTAAGAACAGACCGACACAATCTTTGCTGATTTGTGAAATGGCTTTAATTCAGGAGAGACTTTAACTCTCTTTTTAATCCTCTGCAGTAAAAACTATTCATTTCTAGTCTAAGTATTGTGACTAGTATAGTCGAGCTGTGGGATCAGTGGAGGTTTGCTGCTCTACCAGTTTAGTTCTGCTAAGTGTAGGAACTAAACATCATCCCCATGATAATCATCCCCATGATAATCACAATACAAACGATGTCCAGTTCATCCACCTGATTTCTTCAGCAGCAGTTGTATGCTGATGGTAGATTCATCTGTATTCTGTAAATCTTCTGTACATCACACTTAAGTTGTCTTTCTCTTAGTAGTTCATGAAGGTTTTCAGCTTAAAGGGTAAAAAGGCCACTACACCTGAGCTGGCTGCGCTTCTTAAAGAGCATCGCTGCGTGTCAAGTGGTGCTGGTTGGAGATATGAGATCTGACACATCGGGTAAGAAATAGGTCACAGTTAGCATCCTGAAGTCATACAGTGGGCAGTGCAGGGCAGGCATGCATTTGTTATATACAACAATTAAACATCTTTAATCATTTTACACCTCTCTGACATCTAAAAGCAATTTCTCTGATGACAAAATCTACATAATGATGAAAATCATCGAAGTTCAGATCAGCTTTTATAGCTGGAAAATTTATTATATTTATTATTACCAGGATATAGGATACTTGGCATTAATCCTCATCTAGAAATACACAACCCCATGTCATGATCACACGATGTCATGACCGTCCGTTTTAATTGATTCTCCTGATTTCTGCAGGCCACGAATTCTCCTTCATCGCGCTCAATCCACTTCCCAGGTAATGTTACTTGAATGTAATAATCAAATTTGAACATTTAGAATGCACTTTTGTGTTTATGTGTTGAAAGAAAGATGAGGATATATTAAAAGGGAATCGGCGGTGGGTCATCGGGTCGTTATAGCTGACCTCCTTAACACAGTAAAAGTAGATAAGGCTCATGGGTAATGTAGTATTTAGTTTACTGTCCGATTTGACACACCTGTAAGAAATTACAGCAATTGCACCCAAATTCCACTCCAAGATACACATCTAAAAGAGCTCATTCCTAAAAAGGTATCATAAGGTAATACGTTTAGGACTCTAAACTTGATTCAATTATAAATATGGGGACGGCAGCAGGACATCAAGGATCACCACGAACAAAGGGTCTACATGACTGCGATTACCATTTAAAGTGACCACTTGGGTGATAACAATTATAACAATACCAAGACAAGGTGTACGTGCCCATGATTAATATTTAAAGCCATCAGCTAGACAACAAGGTGTAGCCCAGCCATTTGGGAGACATTCAGTTCTGACACTCAAAACAGAACCTCATTTAAATGACCAAAAGGGAAAACTGTATATAAGGCTTGAGCAGGATTTGCTCGGGGTTCTTATTGACTCCGACGAACCCAAAGTACGCCATGTGTTTTGTCACTGCTTTGCTGGGATAAACTTCTTGTTCTTCATTAAGATCTTCAACATCATCGTCTTATTTTTACACAATGCATTTTTTATTTCTTACACACCAAAAAGATGGAAAAACGGCTTTTCTCACAAAAGAATGAGCAACAACAATGCTTCTGAGTGGCAGAAAGAAAAACGTGGTTCAGACACAAAAGATGCTTCCTATTGAAATACATTAGATCGAAAGCTGAGTGACACGAAAAAAAGGGAAATTCCACGAACCCGAATCAATAGACTAAATTTTCGTGACACATCTCTGAAACATCAACATGAAAATAAGGCTAGACTTGACAAAAACATCACCATGTGCTCACGTCAGACATGAGCTTTATACACATGTCCATGTTTCTGCTGGATCTTTCTGATTTGAATGATATGGCACTTTTCATACATTTAAGACAAATCGAATATGAAATGAAACAAAAAAGAAGAAAATGTATAAAATATATCACAAAAAATGTCGAAATGGAATAAAAAAATAATAGAAAATTTTAATATTAAGAAA
This sequence comes from Tachysurus fulvidraco, assembly GCF_022655615.1. NCBI lineage: Eukaryota > Metazoa > Chordata > Actinopteri > Siluriformes > Bagridae > Tachysurus > Tachysurus fulvidraco. Next base: position 31,733,760 of record NC_062523.1, read on the forward strand.
TAATACAAATTTAATAGAAGAGTAAAATAAGTGTCAATGTAAAGCAAATTCCGTAGAATATTTGCAGTTAATTGGATATTCTAGATTAATACGTCCTTTGTTTTTTCTCCAGGTTTATTGTTTATTGTCTTTTTGTGATTTTTTTGAATGCTCACTCATACTGACGTACTCTGATGTTAAACTGTGGAGCGTCTACACGAGCGTGTAAAGATTGGCAGGTCTGGTAATGTAATGTAATATAATCAGAGTAAATGTCACTTGATTTCAGTTCATACTCTAATCTCTACACTGTAGTGCAGTGCGAGTGGAATGGTGTATTTTTTCTCTCTTGGATTTTGTAGTGTTTAAAAGCAAAGCCTTTAAAGTTGTCTCCCTTGGAGGAAAAGTATAATTAACCACATGTACTGCTGGGCTTCATCTTCCTCCAAACCCGAGGGGACAGATGCCCGATGATCACGTCATACACATTCCTCCACACGACAGCAGCCTCTTCCCTGTACACCAGTGTGAGCTGCTTATCTGAGGAAAACCGATAACAAGCTCCTCTTAAATTGTAATTGAAGCACAGCTGCGTTCGGAGCCGTCGATATCCTACTCATGCTCATTAACCTCCATATGTGGCTCATTAACCTCCATTTTTATTTTAAAAAAAAAAACGATTAATATTATAATACTCCTTTCTGCTTATTTCACACAAAAAGTCTAGAATGTTCATTAATCCATATACATATACACATCTGGACAATGCTGCTGCTTGGTTCACGTCCTTCACGCCACCTTCTTGCTAAATTCTCTCTCCTTTTCCCTTCACTATGTTTTGCATTTCTGGACTCAGATCCTCTGCAGGTTGAGAGAATTCACTAAAGATGGAGAGAGAGAGAGAGAGGAAGAGTATGAGATCAGTGTTATATAAGTGAGGATGACTCACACACGACCGTCGGCTCGCTGATCTAATCCAAATTTCTCCTGATTAGAACAAGCAGAACCAGACAGCGTTGAGGGAGATGTCAAGCAGTGTGTGTGCATCATGTTTTATACATATACAAAGATAAGAGGAAAATCATGTTCTCTATCACATACTGTAATTAAAACACACAACAAGGAGGGAGGTGCAGGGTCCTAACACACACACACACACACACACACACACACACACACACACACACACACACACACACAAAACAAAAACTATTCAATTTTACATAAATCATTTCATTATTTTAATGTTTTGAGTGAATAAAAATAAGAACAATCCACTAAACTGTATATAAACTAAACATACCTGAATAACTAGATAAAGCAGTGGTAATTATTATGTAGTTACCATTTGCTAGAATGGAATGCTAGTAGCCTACTGTACGCTAACACTGGTCAGGTTTCACTGGTCAGGTTTCACTGGATTCAAGTTAATTAAAAGACTAAACTCAAGCATATTTTTTATATGTTAGCAAGTTAGCAAAGGTAATAATATGCATGACATTGTCATTTAGTTAATATTAGTTAGCCAGAATAATGCTAACTGGCATATAGGTAACAACTAGCTAGCTAGATACAGTAGAGAAGACTAGCCATGTGTTCACTGAGCTAAAACTCGTATTTAAATACTATTTTTTATAAAAGGAAATATAAAATATCTTTAATATTTGATAAATAAAAAGATCAGAGATGGCCCTCTTCGCTTTTAGAAAATTTTAGAAAAAACATTTTCTTTAACTAGCTAGTTATAAAATGTATTGCTAACAATGTTGTCCTTTAGGTTTATATATTTATATTATATTAGCTATCCCAAGGTTCCACAAAGGATCTCTCTCCTCCTCATCCTCTGTCCTTCTTAAAGATTAATAGAAGTAAATGAAGCCGAAAGAGACGTCGATTTAACCTTCAGTGCTGTGTATCTTTATTTTCCTCAGATCATGTGTGTTAAAATGAGTTTAATAAAGTCTGTGCTGTTACAGTCCTGCTGTGCAGAGAGCCATGTGTGAAAGCGACACGGTTTACTTCACACTTTCCGTTCGGCTACGGAACAAATGATTTATTTATATTATCTTTACTCTGAAATGATTTTTTCCAGGTTTTCCTTTTAGTCAACGGTGAAAGTCAGTGATTGTTTTACGTTGCTCTCTGTTTCGAACTCTACGTTCAACTCCTGGATCTGTTCTATCTTCGATCTAAAGTGACAGTTGGCTCCCATGACAGAGTGGAGCTGGAGTCTGTGGTTGAGGTGTCTAGAGGTGACATAAGAATGCTGAAGAAACTTCTCCATGTCCTTGACAACACGTCACACCCACCGCATGAGACACTGGACTCCTATGGTAACACGTTCAGATGTAGACTGAGACCACCGAGGACAACCACGGAAGGTCTTTCCTACCAGCAGCCATCAAGCGCTGACACAATGAACACTGACTGTATCACTGTGTTAAATATGTTCACCATCCCAGTTAATAATATTTACAATATATACGTCGATATCATACGATGTGCAATATGACCTTAATGCTCAAAAACCTTTTTGTACATTTTGTATATACAGAATATTTCATATATGCAATTGTCATCATAACCAGCAGATGAACTGCTTAGATTTAAGTTATCTAAATAATAATAATAGTCAATACAACAGAAAGTGTGTGTGTGTGTGAGAGAGAGAGAGAGAGAGAGAGAGAGAGAGAGAAATGAAGTGATGGGATTAAAGTGTTTTGATCACACTGATAAACACACCGTGTACAAAACCTCTCAATAAGAACACACTCACAGGTTTAGGGGTCTTTCGTTAAGAAAGACGTTCATCATCTCGTCCATTTTTATTCATTTCACCTCTTTAGACAGGAAGTCATGTGGAGAATAAACATCGGCTGAATGTGAGATTTAATCTGTACATTTACATTCATCAGAATATATTATAAA
>NC_062523.1:31739666-31767166 GCF_022655615.1 Tachysurus fulvidraco
ATATATATATATATATATCTATTATGTGTGTATTTATGTATCTCTATATTATATATATATATATATATATATGTGTGTGTATTATGTATATCTATCTATATCTATCTATATATATTATATTGTATCTGTCTATATTCTATATATTGTCTATCTATATATATGTATATATATATATATATATATCTATATATATCTGTACTATATATGTCTCTCTATTCTATATCATATATTATATGTATATATATTATCTGTCTATATCGTATATCTCTATATATATATATATAATATATATGATATGTATATATATCTATATATGTATCTATCTATATAGTATATAGTTATATGTTATATATCTATATCTATCTCTCTATATCTCATATCTCTATATATGTATATATCTATCTCTTATATGGGACTATAAATCTCTCGTATATCTATCTATCTTTATATATCTATATCTCTCTCTCTCTCTCTCTCTCTCTCTCTCTCTCTATGTCTCTCTTTTTCTCTCTCTCTTTCTTTCTTTCTCTCTCTGTCTCTCTCTCTGTCTCTGTCTCTGTCTCTCTGTCTGTCCGGCTCTTTCTCTCTCTCTCTCTCTCTCTCTCTCTCTCTCTCTCTGTCTCTCTCTCTCTCTCTGTCTCTCTCTCTCTGTCTCTCTCTCTCTCTCTCTCTCTCTCTCTCTCTCTCTCTCTCTCTGTCTCTCTCTCTCTCTGTCTCTCTCTCTCTCTCTCTTAGTCATGTCTCCCAGTCGAGTTCTCTGGACGAAGTGCGTCTCGGGCTGGAGGGCGATAAATTAGCACCACGGAAAGTTGAAATGAGACGAGACCCAGTTTTAGGCTTTGGCTTTGTGGCAGGAAGTGAAAAGCCTGTCGTAGTTCGCTCTGTCACTCCAGGTAACAGTTTTCTTTGTGCACATTTGAGAGCCTGAGCACAGAAAGACAGCGTCTGAGGATAACAAGTGAACATAAGAGCTGTCATGTCTGTCACAGGAGGTCCATCAGAGGGAAAGCTGTTCCCTGGAGATGAAATCATTATGATCAACGATGATCCAGTCAGCAGCGCTCCTCGAGAGCGAGTGATCGACCTGGTCAGGTAAAGTAGCACGTCTGTGTGGATGAGTGGTAAATACAGAGTAAAGTAATTTATTACACAATGGATTTCTTTCATACAAACAAAAAAAACCCCATATACTGCTCAGAGAACTGGGGCTGTTAGTCTCAGACCTGAATTTATGACCAGCACAATAAATAGGTCACAAAAATGTTTGTCATACACACCGTCATGCCTGTGATGTTTACTGAGCACCGTGTCCTCCCCGGCCGACATTTTCATGCTTTAACACCCAGTGCTTTATCCCTAAAAATAATACAAACAGTGAAAACGATCCTTTTTTCCCTCTGCACAGTTTCACTCTATACAAGAGTAAAAGTTTTATATTTTTTATTTTCTCCTTGTGCTGTAGAAGCTGTAAGGAGGCCATCGTACTGACGGTCATTCAGCCCTACCCTGTAAGTGGGTTTTATATTCTATAACAAAGAGACCTGTGGACTTCATTTCTGTATTATGTTCTTTAATATATCTCTAGCTGGATTGTTAGATAACTGTAAGCGTTTGTGCATCTCATTTATTTTTATGCTATGTATAATCTAAAACATTCATTTTCAAGTTCTTTTTTTTTTTTTTTACTATAATTCTGTTTTTTTTCAGTCACCCAAGTCTGCCTTCATGAGTGCCGCCAAAAAGGCAAAGCTAAAGTCGAACCCTGTAAAAGTCAGATTTGCTGAAGAGGTCATCGTTAACGGTCAAATACCTGTAAGGAAAAAGATCTATATCAATAAAATAACCATCATTTCATTTAGATTTTTTATCCCTAAACACATACCGCTGTACTGATATACCACCTGTTTAAGGAGTAAATTTGGGTAACTGTTTAATTTCAGGAAACAGTGAAGGATAATTCACTGCTCTTCATGCCAAATGTTCTGAAGGTGTACCTCGAAAACGGCCAGACAAAATCGTTCAAGTTTGACACCAACACTTCCATTAAGGTACTAAATAGTTATAATTAAAATGTTATTTTTATTAACGATAAAAATATTAATAAGACTAAGCAACTTTTTAATCACGAGAGTTTTTGTCTAGAAAGGTTTAGAAAGTCTAAAAGAGGACAACAGTTAACACCATCAGGTTGTGATGTCTTAGGACCTTTTTACACCCGGTCACTTCGTGTGTTGTCTCTGATCCGATAGCCGTCTGATTTGTTAAAACTGTCCCATTTACATCAGGCCACATAAACGCGTCTCGGCGAATCTGATATCGATCCGATCTTTCTGCTCCTGCCCAAAATGCTAATATATTTGCCCTCATTTCTGGGGTAATTGAAACAGAACACACTTTGGTGTCTGCGGTTTTCAGAACGCGATCAAAAAGAAGAGGAAAAAAACTGGTTACGACGTTTATGCTACAAAAAACAGCGTTTACTGTTTGCTGCGTTTTCGCCGGCGGCAGCAGCGCGTTTTAAGCCCCGACGAGACGCCTGGGTGAAAGATCACCTGCGAGTGACGTAGTTCCGTTTGGGAGGAGTTTAGCGCTGACGTATGTGGCTCGAACAACCACATACATTTACACCTGTCCAGTTTCATCTGAAACGCGTCCCAGACCACCTCCTGAAGGGGTTTGTACCATCGGGTTTATATCTGTCTCCAAAACGTTTCGGAGGGCATTTAGACCTGGTCTTTTTACCATCGGGTAGATATCGGGTCACAGAAAACGCAGGAAGTGACCAGGGGTAAAAAGCGTGATATGACATGAAGCAAACAGTATATTCAGAGGTTTCAGCTCAATACAAAGATTTACACAATGGATTCCCATCACTGTGACTGTATCAGCCTAAGTAACATTTTTATGTTTGTCTTTTTGTGGTTTGGAAGGACGTCCTATTGACACTGCAAGAGAAGCTGTCCATTAAAAGCATTGAACATTTTTCTCTGATGTTGGAGCAGAAGCTTGAAAATTCTAACACAAAGTTGATGCTCCTGCATGAGCAAGACATGCTGAGTCGGGTACGTCTCGGGTTTGAGCTATAAATTAATTCAGAAGGAATAACTAGAAAAAAAATTCAATTCTAGTATTTGACTTTCTTTAGCTTTGTGTTGTTGTTCAGGACGTAACGACAGACGGAAAAGAACGAAGACTTACTTTAAATACTTCACACCTAGCAAAGAAGCTAAAACAATTTCTCCAAAACTCATACATTTTTAGCACTAACTAATAAATAATTTTACAAAAAAGTACAATACAGTGCTGTAAAATGTTGTGATACATTAGAAAGATAAAAGTGTCTGTAATATTTTTGTTCCAGGTGACTCAGCGTCCTTGCTCTCACAAGATGAGGTGTTTATTTCGCATTGCTTTTGTACCGAGGGATCCGGTGGATCTTCTCCGTCGTGACCCTGTGACCTTTGAGTATCTCTACGTGCAGGTAACAGCAGCGAATTTGAGACATTTTAATCTGTAGTCCAGATACTTTTACAACTAGAAATAGCACTGCAACATATAATAAGATGATAAAAAGGTGTAAACAACCTTATACCTTATGGGTATAGGAGCTACAGGTGGTGGGGGGGGGGGGGGGTCAGAGATGTGGGATATTTGGTACAGGGGTCTGAGAATTTGGTGAAACAGGGGTTTTAGATTTATAAGAGGTTGGAGGTGGAGCAAGGATCTGGGAGGTTAGAGGTGGAGCAGGGTTCAGGGAGGTTGGTGCAGGGTCTTAGTTGGGGTTAAAGCAGGAGTAAAAGGGTTGTAAGAGTAGCAGGGGTCTAAGGGGTTGTAGGTGTAGCAGGGGTCTAAGGGGTTGTAGCTGTAGAAGGGGTCTAAGGGGTTGTAGGTGTAGCAGGGGTCTAAGGGGTTGTAGGTGTTGCAGGGGTCTAAGGGATTGTAGCTGTAGCAGGGGGTCTAAGGGGCTGTAGCTGTAGCAGGGGTCTAAGGGGTTGTAGGTGTTGCAGGGGTCTAAGGGGTTGTAGCTGTAGCAGGGGTCTAAGGGGTTGTAGGTGTAGCAGGGGTCTAAGAGGTTGTAGGTGTTGCAGGGGTCTAAGGGGTTGTAGGTGTTGCAGGGGTCTAAGGGGTTGTAGGTGTTGCAGGGGTCTAAGGGGTTGTAGCTGTTGCAGGGGTCTAAGGGGTTGTAGGTGATGCAGGGGTCTAAGGGGTTGTAGGTGTTGCAGGGGTCTAAGGGGTTGTAGCTGTTGCAGGGGTCTAAGGGGTTGTAGGTGATGCAGGGGTCTAAGGGGTTGTAGGTGTTGCAGGGGTCTAAGGAGTTGTAGGTGTAGCAGGGGTCTAAGGGGTTGTAGCTGTTGCAGGGGTCTAAGGGGTTGTAGGTGTTGCAGGGGTCTAAGGGGTTGTAGCTGTAGCAGGAGTTGTTAAATCGAGAAGGTTGTCTCTTTTGTCTCCGTTATTCTCTGTTCCTTTCTCCTTCAGAGCTGTAAGGATGTTGTTCAGGAGCGTTTTGGTTCAGAGCTGAAATACGACACGGCTCTTCGTCTTGCCGCTCTTCAGATGTACATCCTTACGATCAGCACCAAACAAACTCAGAAAGTCTCGATGAAATACATTGAGTGAGTCTAAACTCATGTTTGCATATCTATTGGTCCCTTTCTGCAAAACCTATAAGTCATCATATATGTCAACTTATGTTGTCTCCAAGACAACTCTCGGGTGGGGACAGGCAGTGGTGTATGTACCATGATGGTGTGTCAGTGAAACATGGTAGAAGACCTGAAACCAAAAGGTCAAAGTAGTCACAGGGATCAGACACTTGAGCAGTTATTCAATATTTGGACCTTTCTTTAGTCCACACAGAATGGACCACCCCATCCCCCCATCCCCCCATCCACCGTGGTCTGTTTGTATTCTGCTTGGAGTGTTGGCCCCATCATTTCCCTCTACACACAGGGTATCTTATTGGAGAGCGACTCTTTCATTAGTCTCCTCCCAGGCTCTCCGCTTCCTTCGTAATCATCCTGGTGTCCAAACACGCCGGTTCTCAACCCTCCGGTCCGTCCCTCCGTCCTGTTGTCATGTGTATAATATCCGGTTCTTCTACCACGGCGAGCTGCTAGCCGAGTGCGGTCTTACTTAGCGAAATCCCCCCCCCCGCACTCTCTTTCGTCATCACAACCACACCCTTTTTCCCCCCCTTCTCCATACTAATATTTTTCTCCCTATTCATCTCATGGTTCTTATCAGCGAGATGCCATCTGGCCACTCCCTTTCCTCTCTTCGCACGATAGGAGTGGGGGTTTGGCCTGTTCCCTTTCCCTCCAGCATGTTTCTGTCCGCATGGCAGCGATACCCTATTACTCAAGACAGCTGCTGCGCCCCCCCTTGTCTGCCGCCCATAGCAGACCCTGGTCTCCTGGGCACTAAGGTACACCTTGTGTACTTATATATGTCCGTATCGATCCGGTCCCAACAGCTCTGCCTCCTCCTCGCTGCGCCTTCCCTCCTGTTTTTATACGCTTGGACCCCACCACCACCCACACTTCCAACCCCTCCTGAATCCCTGTTTCGTCTTCCTCTTTATCCCTATAACACCTTCCCCCCCGTGTGGTTCCAGTCTCTTCCTTCTTCCCATCGCGCGTCCGTGTGTTCCCCGTGGCGCTCTGGGGGTGTTTTACGTCTTTGACTCAAAGCCTCAGATTGTGCTGGACTGCTTGTTTGCCCGTGCCGTCCCTCTCCCCCCCCGTCCATTCTCCCCCTGCCGCCACCCTCTCGCATTGCCCTTGCAACGACCATCGTCTGTCTGCCGCGTCGTTACGTCCACCCCTGTCCGGGGGACTTTTCACTGCCACTCCCTTCTTTTCTTTCTAGTGCTCAGCCACCCTTTCAGCCCTTCCTCTCACAGCCCTGTCCCTTTATCCCCCCCCCCCGCTACTAATCCCCCCTCCTCTGTACACGCTTTCTCCGTTTTGGTGTCCTTTCTGGCACCCCCCTCTCTGACGCACCCCTCCCGTCGTTTTTTTGTCCTGTGTGTGTTGTGCTTGCTGAGCTGTGTTCAGCGTTCTGTGGTTTCTGTGTCTGTGTTCTCCCTTTCGCCTTTGCGGGTCCTCTTTCTGTGTGGTGTCTGTCAACTTTTTCTCTGGTGCGCCTTCTCTTCGCCTGTCTTCTTTGTGTCACTGTCGGGTGGCCCCAGTTTCCTTTGTGGACTGCTGAAGCCCTGTCGGGTCTGTGATCGTGTTTGTCCGCTCTGGTGTTTTGTCCCCTCTGTGTGTGTCTGTTTTTCGCGTTTGTGTGTGTTTTTTTTTCTGTCGTTTTGTTTTTGGTTTGGTTCGCGTTTTGCTTGGTGTTGTCTGTTGTGTTGTGTGTGGGCTCTGTGTGTGTGTTTGTTGTTGCTTGTGTTTTGTTCCCGGTGTTGGTGGTTTTTGTTCTTGTTTCTGGTGTCACTTTCTGTTCTCTGTTTTTTTTGTTTTTTTTTTTTTCCACCCTCCCACCTTTTTCTTTCTTTTTTTCGCTCAGTTGCTTCCTTCTTTTTTTTTTCTTTTTTGTCGTTTTTTTGTTTTTTCCGTTTTTGTTTTCTTGCTTTTTTTTGCAACCCACATTTTCTCTCCCCCCTTCCACACCTTTTGTGTGTGTGTCCTTGGGTGGTGGTGTGTTTGTGCAACCTTCCTCTTATTTTCCGCGTTGTGTATCTTTTTGAGAGAGTTCCATGACTCGTCGTTGTTATCTCTCTGTGCGATTTGTCTGTTTGTTTTTTGTTAGTCTTACTTTTGTTGATCCTTTACAGTTTTGTGGTTCTCTGTGTGTTGTGTTATCTGTGTGTGTGTTGCGTTCGTTTTATGTTTGTGCAGTCGTCCGACGTGTCACACCCGATGACACTGCCCAACTTTTTTTCCTTTCCTCGAACCACGCGCACCGCACGGTGTTTAGACTATAGATACTCGCCTTTAGGTATACGGGGTCCTGCTATCGTGCGATTGCTTGGTGTGGCAGCACTTATCCTCACTCCCTTATCTACTCCTATACATGGTTGGGTCTCATCCGGCTTTGTTGTGTTGTGGTTTTCTCTTGTCTCATCTTAGCCCACGCTTATCTCTCTCCTCACCCCCTTCTGTTCCTTGATATCCAGATAGTGGTCATACCCCGTAGTACCCGTTCCGCTTGACCGCTTTCTCTGCTCGTGTCCGTTCCTCTTGGCATACTTTAACGCCTCTTTTGATTGTCATCTTGGCCCACCCCCCCAATATGGCTTTTGGACCTTCTTTGTCACATCATTTTCATTTGCTTTTCTTCTCTCGTACCAGCATAAGCCACAACGTGCCTGACTAAACCACCACCCCTCCCAGCTCCACCAACCACCCAAGCCTCTTGTCCTCCCTACGCCTTTCCCATATCTCGAGCCACAGGACAAGTCACCCCACCCCCCCACACCACATTCTCTATTCCCTCACCACACACCTCCGACAACCACCTGTAACAACTGCCCCTCCCCCCTGCGGCTGCCTCCTTCAACACCATTTTCCCCTGAGCTGACAAAAAGAAAGGATGACAAAAAACCAACCCACATAGCGACATCTGCTCACGTCCTCGCTTCTCCCCCTTCCTCTTCACCTACATGTCCCCTTTTTTGCCTCTTTTTCCTGCCAGCTCTCAACACACTTTCCTCCCACCTGCATACACCCACGACTTGCCTCTTCCCACTCCGCATATTAGTCAAGTACATTTTTGGCCATTTACATCGCTATATTCTCTGAGTGATCCTCCATCCCTTTTTCCTGGTAGTTTTCTCGTTCGCACAGGGGCGCTTCCCCCGATGCTCGCCGCTGCTCTCCCGGTGGCTCCCTGCGCTTGCCGTCTGCGTGCCTGCCGCTGGTCTTTCATTCTTCCTTTTGCCCCTCTCTGTATTTGCTCTGTTGGTCTGTCTCTTCGCCCCCTCCTCCACCTCTCATCCTTGCCGTTCCTGTTGCAGTTGCCCTGACTTCCTGTCTTCCTGTCTCCTGCGTGTGCTTTACGTTTCTCCTTCCCCGCCTTGCTGGGGCCTTCCTGTCGGCTTCCTCTCCCCTCTGCGCCCTTCCCCCCGCCCCTTCTGTGTCCCCTGTGGTGGCGATCGTTGCTACTTTGTTTCAGTCTTCGTGCTTTGCTTTTTCTCCTGTCCCACACTTCACTTGTGATTTGTCCTTTTGTATTTTTGCCCTCTGTCCTGTACCCCCGATTCCCTTTCTTACCTCTCTTCCAGTTCGCGCCGCGCCCATCTGCCCTTCCGCTAGCCCCGCCTCCCTTTTCCCCCGCCCGCTGCGTGGCCCAGTCTTTTCTACGCTAACTTCCCTCACGCTAGGAATCACCCTTATACTTGGAGTGCGCAGTCGCATGGACTCGTGGGATCTCGACACGTTGTCGCGACTGTCCTTCATGCGGATCTCCCACCTATACACTGAAATTACAGTTGCGTCTTTCACCGTATATTATTCCCCCCGCACAAAACCATCCCTTGGTATAGCAGGCTTTCGTCCCCTGATGAAACACGCTTGACACCCGCATCCCTTTTTATTTTTACTGTGGGCAAGTATGACTTGAGTCATCTACAACCAGTTACAGGCCTCCCCCCATCCCCACATGGCATTCACTTGTATTTGACCGGACACGTTCATTTCGGAGTTATTCTCGAGCTAGACACGATGCTCCCGGTGCGCCTTCCTCAGCCCTTAATCTCATCTAGATGACCATCTACAGTGATCCTGGTGTCTCTTTTTTTTTTCTTTTTTATTCTTCGATTTTGTACGTATCTACAAAACCACTTCATCTCGGTCTTTCTGCCGCTTACGTGTCTTTTATTTTTTGTAGTCTTCGTGTTGATTCTTTTGCCCCTTTACACCTTTTCGTCTCCCAGCCAGAATTATTGGAATTCGATCACAGAAGGCCCACTTTATCTGCATCAGGATGACTATAAACCCTTGGATTCTTGTTTGGACTTGGATGGCTTCCAATATGGGAATCACATGGTCTACGCCGATGGCAAAATCTTTGGTATGACTGAGGGAATCGAGGAGCCGCTCCTGCATGACATTTGTTATGCCGAAACCACCGATGATGCCGAGGACGAAGACGACATTAGCTGTGAGGATGACATGTCAATGATGGCGATGGCAGATTCCCGAGAAAGAGCTCTGTCACTGCTTTCCCTGTCGGAATCTAGCGACGACATCATTGACCTGACGTCTCTTCCACCGCCGCCTGAGGGCAACGATGTTGAAGACAACGACGTGCTTTTGCAGTCGCTAAACTTAGCCATAGCAGCTCCACCACCAGGATTCAGAGACAGCTCAGATGAAGATGAGCACCAAGGAGAACAAACGAGGGAGAAAAGGAACTTGGACATCCCAGTGTCACTTATTGACTCTGTGCCTATGAATGTGGACACGGGGACAGAGGAAGTGTTGGATGATGCTGTCGTTTCCACGTTGCAAGCACTAGAAGCTTTGGCAGCCTCTGAAGATCAGTCCCACCTACAATCAGACAATAATTCAGGTTCTTACTCGATCGTGACATTTATACATTGATGAAGTCCTCCAGCCATTGATTTTTGTGTTTTTTTTATACCACCCTCATCATTACCCCACCCATATTCCCATGGTGACCCATATATTTCTTTTCCTTTTACATATATGTCAATGCATTGTTTTGTTTCCAGATGTTGCTTCTTTCTTTCTTTTTCCTGAATCATTTGTTCATTTTGTTCCATTGTTAATGTTGTTATGTTGTTATTTATTGGTTTCATTGTCTTTGTCTCTTTGTTTTGTACAAATAAAAGATGTAAATGATGTGCACGACGGATTATATTGTTTGAAAGCTTGTTATGATGTCACACTGTCACAGCTAGTCAGTGTTGAACCTAATGATATCGTTAGAGTTAAATAAATCTTATAAACCTATTTAAATATCTTATTTCCTGTTTTATTAAAAGTACGGCTGTCTTAGATGAGCATGAAGGTGTTTGTCTTTAACTAAGCCCAAACGAACCAAACCTAAAACATTTGTCTTTCTGTGACACACAGGTGTAGAAATATCTCGCTCTTATAGCCCCGAGTCCGCTTCCGATTCCGGAAACGAGACGAATTCTTCCGAAATGACGGAGAGCTCGGAGCTAGCGGCGGCTCAGAAACTCTCAGAGAATCCACTGAAAATGTTTGTGGCCACAGCTGAAGGGTATCAGACGCTGAACGCAGAGAAAACAGAGTTTCGTTTGAGAGCCACGTCAAGAAACCAGGAAGAAGAACTAAAGTCTACAGCTGTAGCTTCATGTCAGGCTCTTCATTCAGACCACTTGGAGATGGAACCTGAAACAATGGAGACCAAATCGCTAACTGATTATTTCAACAAAAGGCACATGGATGGCATGATAGGCAAGAGACAAGGAAAAGTCGATGAGGCAGACTGCAGATCACGACTCGCTAATAAAAAAGAATCAACACAAATCAATGCAGTTGGCTCTAAAGTAGAGGACGTTGTTGGGAGATACAGCAATGCCAATTCCAGAGAAGCTCTTCACACAGGGTTCGATCTTCAGAGGACACCTTTTCCATTTCAGGATAAGAACGTACGATCGCAGCAGATCCTGAACTGTAAAGCAGAGGAGCATGTTTACTCCAAGACACTAAAATGTGGCCGCTCTAGCAGCACAGCTCCGAGTAATCTCAGAGGATCCCTGATGGACCTGAACACACGATCGACTGCAGAAGAAGCTTACTTAATCCAGCAAGACACACACGAGCAGCAAAGTAAGGTACTGGCATCCGAGAAGGAAGTGACACGGTTGTACGAGTACCACTTGCCGAAGAGGATGTCGTCGCTCCAGAGCGAAGGCATTCACTCGCTGCAGAGCTCGCAGTGCTCATCCATCGATGCAGGGTGCAGTACAGGAAGCAGCAGCTGCGTCACACCCATGGATTCTCCACTCTGCACTGCTGAGAACATCCAACTCATCACTGAATCGTCTTTGAAAGGCCTCGGATACCCGAACGCAGAAGAAAAAGGCTACAGTCAAAGTCCACATCGCAAAATCGTCCATCAGACGTTAGATCCCATGTTTTTACGAAAGCACCAGGCAGCGCTTGGTACCGAGTCCAGCACAGGACGTGAAGGATGCCAAAGGATGTCCAAGATCAGAGAAACAACAGGTATTTTCCATAGAAGCTTGTCTGTATGTGGTGTGTATATTTTACACTGTATATTACAGTACAGTATGTAGACTGAATTCAGACAGATGTCCAGGTTCAGTGACAGCAGCCCAAGTCATTTCCTCTTAGTAAAAAAACCTCTCAGCCCTTTTGGTTCATCACTAAACAACGTTAACATCAGGTTTGTTGTGTCCGTAAAAAGAGTTTGTTCTGAAGGTGAAGGCACAGAAGGTGTCATGTTCTACATAAACACGTCTAGATGATTAAAAATGAGGAAATGAAGCTGATATCTGATCTATCGCCTCATATCACCTGATCTATCGCTTCATATCGCCTGATCCATCTCGTCATATCGCCTGATCTATCTCCTCATATCGCCTGATCTATCTCCTCATATCGCCTGATCTATCTCCTCATATCGCCTGATCTATCTCCTCATATCGCCTGATCCATCTCCTCATATCGCCTGATCTATCTCCTCATATCGCCTGATCCATCTCCTCATATCGCCTGATCCATCTCCTCATATCGCCTGATCCATCTCCTCATATCGCCTGATCTATCGCTTCATATCGCCTGATCCATCTCCTCATATCGCCTGATCCATCTCCTCATATCGCCTGATCCATCTCCTCATATCGCCTGATCTATCGCTTCATATCGCCTGATCCATCTCCTCATATCGCCTGATCCATCTCCTCATATCGCCTGATCCATCTCCTCATATCGCCTGATCTATCGCTTCATATCGCCTGATCCATCTCCTCATATCGCCTGATCCATCTCCTCATATCGCCTGATCCATCTCCTCATATCGCCTGATCTATCGCTTCATATCGCCTGATCCATCTCCTCATATCGCCTGATCTATCGCTTCATATCGCCTGATCCATCTCCTCATATCGCCTGATCCATCTCCTCATATCGCCTGATCCATCTCCTCATATCGCCTGATCTATCGCTTCATATCGCCTGATCCATCTCCTCATATCGCCTGATCCATCTCCTCATATCGCCTGATCCATCTCCTCATATCGCCTGATCCATCTCCTCATATCGCCTGATCCATCGCTTCATATCGCCTGATCCATCTCCTCATATCGCCTGATCCATCTCCTCATATCGCCTGATCCATCTCCTCATATCGCCTGATCCATCTCCTCATATCGCCTGATCTATCTCCTCATATCGCCTGATCTATCTCCTCATATCACCTGATCTATCGCCTCATATCGCCTGATCCATCTCCTCATATCGCCTGATCCATCTCCTCATATCGCCTGATCCATCTCCTCATATCACCTGATCCATCTCCTCATATCACCTGATCTATCGCTTCATATCGCCTGATCCATCTCCTCATATCGCCTGATCCATCTCCTCATATCGCCTGATCCATCTCCTCATATCGCCTGATCCATCTCCTCATATCGCCTGATCCATCTCCTCATATGGCCTGATCTATCTCCTCATATGGCCTGATCTATCTCCTCATATCGCCTGATCTATCTCCTCATATCGCCTGATCTATCTCCTCATATCACCTGATCTATCGCCTCATATCGCCTGATCTATCTCCCCACATCAGGGCCTTGCTGTTCCAATACTGTTACAGGAAGCTGTTTAATTTACTCGCAGCTCACTCGCTCGATGTTTCAGGCGCTCTCACTGCAATGTTTTTCGTGTTCTCTCTCTTTAACAGAATAAAACGGAACTTCTTTGTAACATGTTTCCTTTGTGTTTTACAGTGTAGTGTGTTGACGCTGACACTGAAACTGAACGCTTGTCATTAACACACAGAGCATCTACACCGATCCTGACCATTCATGTATGGCACAAACTCTTCAGTGCCAAAACCGGAGGTCTGTGGAGGTCGTCTCCTTCTTGCACCGACTCTCTGGTAGCCTCAGGAAGGCAGAGATGGAACTTTCCTGAAACTTCGATGGAAAGCTGTGGAGAAAAGTTTATTGGCTTTGATGGAACTTTTAAAGAACTTAAAAGGGAGTTCAGCTCCACTGAGGAACCCCTGGGTGAAAGCCAAGACATGCCATCATTTACCTGTGGTGAATAATCTGGCAGGATCAGGCAGCGAATTCTGTCCAGCTCAAGGTGCCCGCTGACACATCTTACCCTCCTGCCCCACCCTGTACTGCTCTTCTGCAATTTATACTAAGAACAGGAGATGACGGGGTGTTATAACCTGTCGGCTGTCGTTACACTGTACGACTTTCACTCCAAAACAAGTGTAGAAGAATTCTTTGGTTGTGGGAGAGTTTATAACCTCACCATCAGCAGATTAAAGTGAGAAAGTGTGACTGCTGCTACAGCTCATGTGCTCTCTCCTATCAGCGAAGAAGAGAGCGAGAGAGAGAGAGAGAGAGAAGAGAGAGAGAAGAGAGGAAAAGAGAGAGAAGGAGAGAGAAGAGAGAGCAAAGAGAGGAAGAGAGAGAAGAAGAAGAGAGAGAAGAGAGAGAAGAGAGTAGAATAGAAGACAGCCGAAGAGAAGACGAAGAAGGCGAAATGAGAGGAAGAGGAGAAGAGAGAAGAGATAGAGAAGAAGGCGGGAAGAGGAATGGGAAGAGAGAGAAGGAGAAAGAGAAGAGAACGAGAGGAAGAATAAGAGAAGAGAAGAGAGAGAGCGAGGACGAGAGACGGAGCGGGGAAGAGGAGAAGAGAGAGAGAGATGGACGAGAGAGAAGGGTAAGAGCAGGAAGAGAGAAGAAGAGAGAAAGAAAATGAGAGCAAGACCGCGAAACGATCGAAGAGAGAAGGAAGAGCGCGAGAAGAGATGCGCAAGAGAGCAGAAGAGAGAGAGAAGAGAGAGAGCAGAGAAGAGAGAGCGAAGAGAGATGAGAAGAGAGAAGAGAGAAGAAGAAGAAGAGCGACGAATAGAACAGAAAGAGAGCAGGAAGAGAAGAGAGAAGGGAGAGAAGAGAAAAGACAAAGTACCAAATCAGGCAAAGGGAAGAGAAGGAAAGAGGAAGCAGAAGAAGCGAAGAAAAAAGAGAAATAGAGAGAAGAGGAGAGAAGAGAAGAGAGAGGATGAGGAAGAGAGAAAAGAGAGGGAGAGAAGAGCAAGAGGAGAGGAGAGAGGAGGAAGCAAGAGGCGAGAAGAGAGAGAGAAGAGGAGAGAAGAGAGAGAGAAAGAGAAGAGAAGAGAAGAGAAGAGAGCAAGAGAGAGAAGAGAAGAGAAGAGAAGAGGAGGAGAAGAGGAGGAGGAGAAGAGAAGAGAGAAAGGAAGAAGAAGAAGAGGAAGAGAAGGAAGAAGAGAAAGAGAAGAGACGAGAAATATAAGTAGAATAGAGATAATAGACGAGAATCTACTTCTAACGCGGCGATATATGATCTCCGCTACTCCTCTACATATCCTCTCCTCTCCTCTCCTCTTCTCTCCTCTCCTCTCCTCTCCTCTCCTCTCCTCTCCTCTCCTCTCTCTCCCTCTAGCTAATTGTAGTCAGCTGTGAGTTGTGGTTTGTGGAAGATTGCAGAAAGCCCTTGTCTTGCTCCGTGATGCAGCAGATGTACAGAAGCAGTTGGCTGGTACAGTACGTGTTAGCCTTCACTCTCTGTGGATGATAAAAGAAAGCAGGCCAGTGGGTGGAAACCACCAGAACTTTGTCCTCGACTGTTATCAGTCACAGCTTTGAGGCTTCTGAACTCAGCTCATGACCAAAGAATTCTTTTACAATTGCTGGGATTCAGAACAGGAACTCACAGGAAATGCGTCACCTCCAGCATCCGATATCAAAAAGCACTCATTACTGACCGCAGGGATGAAGTTCATGTTGCAGCTCAGTGCTGTAAGGAAAGGACTTTCAGCACAAGACTATAAACAAAGAAACGTAAAAATGACGACTTTCCCAACCCTCATTGCTGTAACGTCCCAGACTGAAGACCAAAGCAGATTGTTTTTCAACACTTCTGGCATCTCCATGTGGGATTTGCAGCCATTTTTGATCTCATCCCGGGAATAAAGAAAGAGGAAAAAGATGCCGGCTGAGTTTCAGCTCCTTCAAAGCCATAACCTGACCCGTGATCATCACTGACGTGGTCACGTGGTGGTCGGAGTGACGCGTTTCGATCGGCCAGTGTGCTCTGATAAATCCATGCCTTGTGTATATTTTATTTATTCTGTAAAGAAAATAAATTATATAATACATAGAATTTTTAAAACAGGAAATCTATCATTCTTAAACCGTGGCTTATGTATCTTATGTTCCAGTTATGAGATTAAAGTTAGAACTTTGTTCTGAATGTTCAGACTCAGCACACTTGCAGCTTATTTGCCTGGTTAATTATGTACAAATGCTTCAGTTATAGAATGAAAAAAAAAAACTTTTACATAATCATGACAAGTCAGATGTGGTTTATTTGCATTATCAAGCGTATTAAATATTTCGAGTTATCGTCCGGTGTCATTATTTGTGTTCAGACTCGACGTGTGGTGAATACGTTCGGGTATCGGCGTGTAAAGGTGTGTGTGAAGCGGCAGTAAATAGTCCCCAGTGACTCTAGGGAAATGTTGAAGAAGAATTTTCCCTCTTGGGTGGTTTTGCTTTCATTTATGCAGAAATCACAAAAAAAAAAAATAAATAAAATTGCCAAAATTTATTTCTTAAAAATGAAAAACGTCTAAATGGAATGCAAATTGTTTGTGGAACCGATTTAAGATTTAACAAACAAACAGGGAATAAATACTTATGGTATTATTTCTGTACTTTATTTATATGATTATTTTTCTACCAGACATGTTTGTGGGGGTTTTTTTTTGGTTCGGGGTTAAACCTGTGTTGGAAGTTCACTAAGGAGGAAGTTAAGGGAGTTAAATATAACTACTCTCACTTGTCTTTATGGTTTTGTATGTTCATGGTAAAAAAAACACATTGTGAGATTTGCTCAGAAATTCATCTCGCAGTGCAGTTTGAAAAGCATAAAGGAATGAACAGGCTGTGATGTCGAAGCCCGATAAAAAGGTAAGCTCTTCATTCTTATCATCCTTATCACATATACTGTATATACTTTATACTTAGATATCATTTCAAGTCTGTCAGAATGTTTAATTTTAAAATGTCATTACGTTTAAATCCTCCTGATTTCCTGTCTGCTCCTGTATGTTTCTGTAGAGATCGTTAGCTATCATTAATACACAAATTGTTCCTCTTAGATGGCACAGAGGATCGTCATTCTTAAAATAGCCGTACTTCTCATTTTCTGCCCATCTGTGTGCTCGGAAAGCAAATGGTACCCAAAAAGTCTGCAATGTGACGTGTCGAGGATTAGCAACGACACCGAGGTAAAAGTGGACTGTACCAGCAGAGGTTTAAAGTCGGTTCCTCCAGGAATTCCATCCAACACCACCAACCTGACGCTGACCATTAACCACATTTCTCACATAAACAACACCTCCTTCCTCGGCCTCGGTAACATCACGGAGATCGACATGCGCTGCAACTGCGTACCCATCAAGATCGGCCCAAAGGACCACGTGTGCATGCAAAGTGTGCAGATCGATAACGGAAGCTTCTGGGAGCTTAAGACTCTCAAGTCGCTTTACCTGGACGGTAATCAGCTCTCCAGCATCCCTAAAGGACTCCCACAGAACGTTGTGCTCCTCAGCCTTGAGGTCAACAGCATTTCCTCAATTCTGAAGGAGAACCTCACAGAGCTTACCAACATCCAGATTCTCTACCTTGGCCAGAATTGTTATTTCAGAAACCCGTGCAACAGGTCGTATTACATCGAGCCGGACGCTTTTTTGCAGCTTGACAAATTGACTTTGCTGTCGCTTAAATCAAACAATCTGTCTTACGTGCCTCACAGGCTACCATCAAGTCTCAAGGAGCTCTACTTATACAACAATAACATACAAAAGGTAACAGAGGAGGATTTTAACAACTTGACCAGTTTAGAGATCCTGGATTTGAGTGGAAACTGTCCCCGATGTCACAACGCGCCTTTTCCGTGCGTTCCGTGTGCTAACAACGCTCCTCTTCAGATTCACAATCTCTCCTTCCTCAACTTGAACAGACTTAAAGTTCTTCGTCTTCATAGCAACTCTCTCACCACCGTGAACCCGCTGTGGTTTCAGGGCTGCAAAGAACTTCAGGTGCTAGACCTCTCCAGCAACTTTTTAGCAAAAGACATAACACACACATCCTTTCCTCATTCACTGCCTTTTCTAGAGGAACTTGATCTCTCTTTTAATTATGAGCTCCAGAGGTATCCTTCATCACTAAACCTGTCTCGGGCTTTCTCCTCATTGAAGTCACTCAGGATCCTGAGAATCAGAGGCTTTGTATTCCAGGAGCTCAAACAAGAAGATATTCAGCCTCTAACGTTTTTGGGGAAACTCCAAGTGATTGACCTCGGGACAAACTTCATCAAGTTAACTAATCTAAGCATCCTCAAAGGCCTGAAAAACTTCCACATCATCAATCTGTCAGACAACAAGATCTCATCACCTTCAGAGGCCGAGCATGCAGCTGCACTCTCGATGGCACGTGGCTTTCCCAAGCAGGACGACACTTCCCCAATGTCACGAGGCGCTCAGTACAGAAGTGATGAAGTGAGAGAGATTCACTATTTTAGATATGATGAATACGCACGAAGCTGCAAAAATAAAGACAAAGAACTTGGAACTTTGAGTCCTTTCAACACAAAGTGTAGCTCCTTCGGGAAAACTCTGGATCTCAGCAGAAACAACATTTTCTTTTTACATTCAAGATTCTTGAATCTCGGTGAGCTCCGGTGTCTCAATTTATCGGGAAATGCCATGAGCCAAGCTTTAAATGGTTCAGAATTTGTTCATCTAAAAAATCTGAAATACCTCGACTTCTCCAACAATCGTCTCGATCTGATGTTCTCCTCGGCATTCAAGGAACTGAGCAATTTAGTGGTGCTGGACATCAGCCACAACAACTACTACTTTGAAGCAGAAGGTTTGACTCACATGCTAAATTTTACCAAAAATCTTCACAATATGAAGAAATTAATAATGAACCACAATCAAATATCCACATCCACCAATACGGAGATGGAGAGTTCTTCTCTGGAATATTTGGAATTTAAAAACAATCGCCTCGATATGTTATGGAGAGACGGTGACACACGATATCACGACTATTTTAAAAAACTTGAAAAATTAAAATCCCTTGACATCTCTCACAACAACCTTAACTTCTTTCCCGAGCCGATTTTTCAAAAGCTTCCCAAAACAATCAGAGAATTCAACATCACAAACAACAAGTTGAAATCGTTCTACTGGGAAGGCCTTAGGTTTCTGCCAAACCTGGAGGTCTTGGACCTCAGTGCAAACCTCTTAACAAGTGTGCCTCCTAAGCTTTCCAACTGTTCCACATCTATTACAACACTGGTTTTGCGTAAGAATCAGATCTTTAGGCTGAGCCCAGAGTTCCTCCAAGATGCATTTAGCCTGAAAAAACTGGACCTGAGTTACAATCAAATCAAATACATCGAGGAGTCGAGCTTCCCTGAAGATGTGATAGACAAGCTGGAGATTTTATTCTTAAACAACAACCGGTTTGTTTGCTCCTGCAATGCCACATGGTTCATCCGGTGGGCCAATCGCACGTCTGTGTACATTCCCCGATTAGCCACGGACGTGACCTGCGCGTCCCCTGGCACACAACGGGGCCAGAGTGTGATTTCTCTGAACCTCCAAGCCTGCCAGCATAACTCTCTCTCCATAATTTTCAGCATCCTGACCACGTCTGTGACCCTGAGTGTCCTCACCCTGTCCATCTCCAGCCATCTCTTTCTCTGGGATGTGTGGTACATCTACCACTTCTGCCTCGCCAAACTCAAAGGCTACCGTCGGCTTCTCTCGGAGAACACGGCCTACGACGCCTTTATAGTCTACGATAAAACTGACACGGCAGTGAGCGACTGGGTGCTGCAGGAGCTCCGGGCTCAACTGGAAGACTGTGGTGAACCAAGACTCCATCTTTGCTTGGAAGATCGCGACTGGGTCGTGGGTTGTCCCATCATCGAGAACCTTTCTCAAAGCATACAGCTTAGCAAGCGTACCGTATTCATCCTGACCGCTCACTTCATCCAGAGCGGCTACTTCAAGATGGCTTTCTATTTAGCTCACCAGCGGCTCATGGATGAGAAGAATGACGTCATCGTACTGATTTTCCTGGAGAGGTTTTCGTCCAGTCATTCTAAGTACCTGAGACTCAGGAAGAGGTTGTACAAAAGATCTGTGCTGGAATGGCCAAAGAATCCTCAAGCGCAGCAGTATTTCTGGTTTTGTCTCAGGAGCGTCATGGCCACCGAGAGCCAGCGGCACTACAACAAGCTCTTCCAGGAAACACTGTAACTTTCACAATGACTTTTTTACATTTACAGACAGATGATTTCACAGTGAATTACTTTCGCTGTTTTTACCCTCAAGTCGCTGATTTTTACCTTCGACTGTGACGAGGCACTGACTGCTCTACTGTTTTTATTTTATTATTATTATTATTATTATTATTATTATTATTATTTTTAAATCGTTTACAATCTTGTGTATGAACTTTTACCGTACAGCCAATAACACGCGTGTTCGTACGAGATTCAGATCAACGGCAGAATTCGGTCCTGCGGAACAAACACGGTTTAAATTCTACGCAGTTTTATCTTTTTGCTTCATGTTTATTAATTAGTAAAATGTGTAGAATTTATTTCTATTGTATGCAAATAAATCTCCAGTTTATTCAATACGATAAATAATACTGTGTGCATCAGTGTGTCGTTGTCTATAACGCATGGACGTCATGTGTATCTTCAGTTTTATATTCAGAAATGAGCCCAAAACTTTTTATTGCTTAACATTTTGAAACAGTTTTCAGTGTAACTGCTGTTCATTTATATTGGCACTGACTCATCACTGACTAACAAACTAAAATCATGAAATGGGAAGTGAATCTTCGACACTTCCTCTATGGATAACTGAGGTGTAAAAATAAATGAGCAGCCCCCGAGGTGTAGTTCAGCTGCTGGTAAAGTACATGCATTGATTTGGCCAAACAGAACAAGTCTGAACAGAACATTTGCCACATGGTGTGGGTTTGTGGGGAAAAGCCCACGAGAAGATCTAATAAGTTTACTGATAGTCAGGTGACATAAATCTCAGTACCTTTAAATATTATTACACACACACACACACACACACACACACACACACACAGCACAGAAATAAGATCTGGTTGGCCGTTAGAGCAAAACTTCCTTTTTTCCCACAGAGGCTCTGTACGGATCTCTCAACACGTCTCTTATCCGGCGGACCGCTCTTACACAAACTGTACATGGAAGATCTCTAACATGGTGAGAAAGCAAGATTTATGCATAAGAAAAAAAAATCTGTGCTATATTTATAACAGTGTCGTTTTTAACCAGAATGAGATTCGCTTTTAGAAACTGTAGTTTATGTTGTAATGTTCGTTTGTGTCATTAAGCTCAACAGGACCCTCAGACACTTAAACACTTAAATGCAAATGTTGTCCATATATTTATTTATATTGAGATATAAACACACTGTAGGTTTAAAATATTTGTACTGCTAATTTTTTTTATTTTACAGGAGGCTAGCAAACACTGGCTAATGCTAATATGCTGGGTTATAATCACATTTTGGATCAGCTTGGTTGCATGCAAGCCGAATAACGAACCCCTGATGACCCGCCGATGTGACATCCAGACTAACACGAACGGGACTGTTTTTGACTGCCACGGCCGAAGGTTACGAGTCATGCCCCAGGTTTATTTGAACACCACCAGCCTTGACGCATCTGAGAATGAAATCAGGAACCTAACCGCAGACTCACTGAAAGACCTGCAAAAATTAAAGTATCTCAGACTAAACTGGATGAACCACAGGCAAAAAGTGTCCGTCAGCAGGGGGGTTTTTACCAATCTGTCAAACCTGGAAATCTTGGAGCTTAACGGAGTCGGTGTGTCAGAGGTTCCAGCACATCTTCCGATTTCCCTGAGACAACTGAGATTGGACGAAAACAACATTTCGTTTCTAAGTCGCCAAAATTTATCACAATTAAAAAACCTGACCCATCTTTATCTGTCCAAAAATTGCTATTATGGAAGACCTTGTCAGAGGCATTTTGAAATTGTTAATGGAACTTTTTCAGACTTGGACCAGTTAAAACATCTGAGTTTGTCATACAATAACATCACCCATGTTCCCAGATATTTGCCTGTCTCCTTAGTAACATTTGAACTTGCATCCAACGTGATATCGTTCATCGGAGAAGATGATTTCAAAGGTCTCCCAAACCTTAAAACCCTTAAAATCCAGGGGAACTGTCCTCGCTGTCAAAATGCTCCATATCCCTGCACTCCATGTGAAAATGGCTCTATCGATATTCATGAACAAGCTTTCGGCAACCTCAAAAATCTCACTTTATTGCATCTTGCCGGGAATTCCATCTCTCTCATCAAGAAAGCATGGTTCGAGAACCTTTCGCAGCTGCAGGAGCTCTACCTCTCCTACAATTTTCTGGCAAGTCAGATTGAGGATGGGGCGTTTTTGAGTAACTTAAGGCTTTTGAAAAAACTCGACCTCTCGTATAATTATCATCTTCAAGCTTATCCAGACACCGTGCGCCTATCACCGACCTTCGCCAACTTGCAAAGCCTTCGCATCCTGCATATCCAAGGTCTGGTGTTCAAAAAGATCCAGAACGACTCTCTCGCGCCTCTTTACGGTTTGCAGAATCTGTCCGTATTAGATATAGGAGTCAATTTTATCGTAGCTGTGGATTCAAATATATTTAACCAATTTTCTAATTTACAGCTGCTGTATCTGTCAGAAAACCGTCTCTATCCGATCTCTAACTCTTCGGTTAGGAATCCCGATAATAACATGATGCCGTCACACTTTGTCCAACCCGAGCTGACAGATTCTCAAAAGACACTAGAACCCTATCAGGTTAAAAAACAGCTCGTCAAACCGGAGTGTGTCGCTGCTGGTCGTGTGCTGGATCTGAGCAGAAATAATCTTTTTTTCATTTCCCCAAAGCAGTTTGTGGACTATAAAAACATTTCCTGTCTCAACCTCTCTAGAAATGGCTTCTCATCAGCATTAAATGGAACAGAATTCACATCACTGCCTAACCTAAAATATCTAGATCTGTCATTCAACAGGATTGATTTGGCTTACGATTATGCCTTTAAAGAGTTACAGGAGTTGGAGGTGCTTGACCTCAGCTTTAACCCACATTATTTTATTGTGCCTGGAGTGACCCATAATTTGCAATTCCTACAGAATTTGCCTAAACTGAGAGTATTAAATATGAGCTCCAACAGCATTTTTACCCTAACGAGTAAGCGCATGTACAGCAAATCGCTCGCCGAGCTCCAGTTCCAGGACAATAACCTTGCGAGGATTTGGAGAGACAGAAAGTATGTGCAACTTTTCTGGAATTTAACAAATCTGACCTACCTTGATATATCGCACAACTACATCCAGAATATCCCTAAAGACGTTTATAAATACTTGCCTCTCACACTAAAGACATTCAGATTAAATGGTAATATCCTGACGAGCCTGAACTGGACTTTGATGAGGGCCTTTACACAGCTTGAGGAGCTCAGTCTTAGCTATAACCACCTGACGCATGTCTCTCAGAATATAACCCAGAATATCCCGTCCTTGCGTTACCTGGACCTAAGCAATAACAGAATCTCTCAGTTGGCCACCTCATTGCTCAATGGAGCTTTCAACCTTAAAATGTTAGATCTGAGTTATAATAAATTAAGCACTGTTAATCAGTCCACTTTCCCTGCAAATGGCGAAACTAATTTGAGCACTTTATGGCTCCATAGGAACCCCTTTCATTGTACATGTGACATATTGGAATTTGCCAGGTGGATTTCGGGAACCAAAGTGAAAATCCCCTATCTGTACACTTTAGTGACTTGCACTGCCCCGTTTTCAAACAAGGGCAAACTGGTGGTAGACTTTGACCTCCAGGAATGCCTTGATGGCTATGTCGCCTTCCTGGCCTACTTCTTCACTACTTTTTTTATTGTGGGTGTCACCTTTGTGACAACCTTGATGCACATTTTCTACTGGGACGTTTCATATGTGTTCTATTATGTGAAGGCCAAATTCAAAGGGTACCAGCACTTGAGCTCTGGAGATAATGTCTACGATGCCTTTGTCACCTACGACACCAAAGACCCACAGGTCTCAGAGTGGGTCTTGAACCATCTCCGTGTTCAGCTGGAGGAAGAAGGTGATCGCTTCCTTCCAGTCTGTTTGGAAGAACGTGACTGGCTACCCGGATGCCCCATCTTGGACAGCCTGACCCAGAGCATTCGCCAGAGTCGCAAGACGATCTTCGTCCTCACTCAATCTTATGTGAACAGTGGCTCGTTCAAGATGGCCATTTACCTGGCGCACCAGCGTCTTCTGGATGAAAATGAGGATGTGATCGTGCTGCTTCTACTTGAGCCCGTGCTGCAAAACTCGCATTTCCTGCGCCTGCGGAGGCGACTCTGCAGCCACAGCGTGCTCGAGTGGCCCCAGACCCCTGCCGCAGAGCCCTGGTTCTGGCAGTGTGTGAGAAATGCAATTCGGCTCGAGAACAAGGTCATGTACAGCAGCATCTACTCCAGATACTTCACTATCAAAAAAAGACCCAGAGAAAAATAATGTATTCTAATGAACATTATTACGACTCGACATTTATATTTTAGATCATTATTTCACACAGAACATATAATTCAACAAACACCATGTTCTTATTATTAACATCATTCTGTTGACTAGAGAAGGCAAATATTTTCAGATGAGAAAACATTCCAGTGCAAAATGCCAACCTTTATTTTCTATTTCATTTCAATTCTAGTCATATTTGTGTTTATATCTAGAACATGTTCCTCTAGTCACATGGTGGCTTTCTTATATTTTTCAATTAGTGTTCAAGTAGCTATGGTGTTGCTAGGGTCCTATGTGGTGATTTCTATGCCATGCCAGATGGTTACGAGTGTATTGTTTAGAGCTTACTAGGTTGTTGCAGGGTTGATATGATGTTCCAGGTGGTCGCTAGTGTGTTGTTGAGTGGATCTCAATTGGTCACAAAATTATTGTTAGGTCCCCATTATATTCCTGGTGGTTGCTGGTGTGTTGCTAGGTGTTTACTATGTCATACCATGAGGTTGTTAGAATTATTGCCAGATGAGTTGCAACGGTATTCCAGGCTATTCCAGAAGGGGATTCGACATGATCCCAGCTGACTGCCAGTGTGTTATGTGGCTGCTATCGTGTACCGTGCTAAACTGGAGGCTCTGAGCTTCATTAACTTGTTAGCCAGGTTACTTTTGAAGTGCAAAATGAAAAGAATGAACTTCAGATGTGTAGCTGGGACTACATTTGAGATTAGGAGAGCATTGTGTTTATTTTTATTTAGTTTTTGTCATTTTAAAAGCCTTTTTCTCTCAGTAGCATGTTACTTGTCTGCGCTACACTTTTAGAGGAATCATTTTGTTTCCAATTTTGTACAAAAGTAAATGTGGATTTGAAGGTAAACCATTTTTGTGTTGTTGCACTGAATGATATGTAATGTGCTTTACATTATCAGGGTTCTCTTAACGGAGCTTGTGAGTACATTTTAACAGACCTACAATCAACCCCTGATATATTCCACTACATTATCACAGAAATTACACACAGCAACCTTATCCAATCTTAAAAGGAAGAAGTGACCAAACCCAGTGTTTCCTGTTTCCCTGTTTAAACTACTGTAGATGGCACGTTTTAAATAAAAAAATTAATAAAAATATATATTTTCCATTACACTTTGTTTGATTGAATCTTTATGGGTTTCATGTAAAATAAAAAATATAATAATAATAATAATAATAATAATAATAATAATAATAATTATTATTATTATTATTATTATTATTATTATTATTAGGAGTAATAGTAGTAGTATTTATTTATTTTTTTATTTATTGTAAAACGTTAATATTCATACATTATAATAATATTTAATTCCACATAAAATATTCTTTTTGTTAAATACGTGAAATTTGTGTATGTAGGCTGATGATGATGATGATGATGATGATGATGATGATGATGATGATGATGATGATGTAGTATTCACAGAATGGTCACAAGATGTCACTCGTGCGCCTTCTTAGGGGCGTTGGCTTGCTGTGTTCTCATTGGCTGCATGCAAATCAGCGCGGTGACGTCACCGGTCTTATTTGCATAGGGAGTATAAAAGCTCAGGCGGTGAGTTTCCCTTTACAGAGCCTTGATTTTCACTCCTGTCTGTTTTCTCTGCGCCCCACGTGAGTATATTTTATACTTTTGTCCTATTTTTAGTGCTTTAATGAACATTATTATTATTATTATTAATATTAGCATCTCAGTATGATCTAGTTTTTTTTTTGTTTTTTTTTTACATTATACCTTTTTTGTGCATCATCCGTAAAAGGCTGTTTTTATTTGGTCATTGCTAGGTTTGTCTTCCTGCTTATAGCAGGTTATAGCAAGTTATTACACCATTGTAGCAGGTTATAACAGCGTTATAAAGCGTTATTAATGCCCTGAGTAACGATGTGACTTGGACAGACCTGGTGTCTCTTTGTTCATATCACCATGTGATGTGATGCAGGTTACAGGATAAAACAGTCATTAACATGTATAAATAAATAATAATTCACTAAGACAGCGATATTAATGTTAATGATAATGATACAGTACTCATGTACTGATGCTCATAGGGCGGTGCCAGGTGGAAGTGGGCATCACAGTACTGTGGTCTTAAATAAAATAAAAACTAATGAAATAAAATTCATTTGAATTTGAAAAACGCAATCACCTCTTTTATGCATTGTAAAATGTCTTTATAAACAGTAATGAAAATTTAGTAACAAGACGCCGTTAATGTTCCTGTTTTAGAAATCAACCACAAAGATGTCAGACAAACCCAATCTGGAGGAAGTGACCAGCTTTGACAAGACCAAGCTGAAGAAGACGGAGACGCAGGAGAAAAATCCTCTGCCTTCAAAAGAGAGTAAGATTTCTCTTTTAAATCCTATTCATACTTTTATTTATCTGTGCAGTTTAGTGGCAAATAAATAAAACATTATTTACTACACAATGTATAATATATAGATAGAATTTATCTGACATGTAAGAAGAAAATATTATTTTATATCGATAGACTGAAAATTGTTTCCGCTGTTGATTTCCGCAGCAATCGAACAGGAGAAGAAGGAGAGCTCATGAAACTTCCCACCAAGACGCCACTATGCACTGCACTGCCTTCATCTTCTCACCTTTTCTTTTCGAAAAATTAGTTTCATTACTTAAGACATAAAAAACCCCCTAAGACGCCTTCTGATTGGACGAAACAAAACTCCGTCTTGTGGCCCGTACCTCCTTTTTTTATTTTTTAAATAAAAAATAAAGAACGCACCACTGCAAAAAATGATGGATGTGAGAGTTCCTGATCAAGAGGAGGCGGGGCTTCGGCCTCAGGGTGGGGCCGAGAGTATGATTGACAACTTCATGGGACTTCACTCTCCAGACCCGGGCTGATGACAGATCTCGCTGTCAGATGTTGAAAATCATGCAGTGTTTTGTTGTGTTTTTAAAGTTAAATGTTTAAGATTATTTTATAATCTAAAATTCAAACCTTGGAATGAACAATATTTTGTTTATGCAAATAAAAGAGAAGAGAAACCTGTTCATTTTATGGTGAAGTTTCAATTCTTTTATCTTTTAATTGAAAATAGGAAATTCAGAGGATGTAAAGTGCAAAAAGACGTTTTTGAGCAATTATTTATCTTGTGTCATTTCTTCCATTATTCCATAAATTTGGTGAGTTTCTTCTTTATTTACCACGAAGCTTTGAAGGCTCCAATTTTTATCTAACAGGTAAAGGAAGTTGTTGTCATCTATTAAATGCAGTGTACATTTCCTCTACCACATCCAGGTCTTCATAGATGTGCTTTACATGAGCTAGCATGGCTAAGCCAAGTATTTAGCATGCTCCAGACCTTAATCTTTCTTTAAATGAAATGAAATACATTAGTAATCATCCTTTTTTTTTAATGCATGATCATTTTCTACATGACTCTTACACATGTAAACTCTATCTACATTCCTCAAGTGCGATACGATGAAGCAGCTGTTTCGAATGAAGCCGTCCTTTATTCAGTGTTGTTTAGCACTCGTGTCGTGGTGTGAACAAGTGCTCGGAAACCTCTACACTAAAATAAAATGTCCAGAAAGAGAAATGAGTACTGAGGACATTCACAGCTAGTTCATTTCAGGTCCTCTTTAACACA
>NC_062523.1:31769666-31787166 GCF_022655615.1 Tachysurus fulvidraco
GGTTCGTGCCCTCACCAGGAATCGAACCCGGGCCACGGCAATGAGAGCACAGGATCCTGGGCCGGACCACCAGGGGGGCCGAAGTTAGCATTCAGACTAATGTAGCAAAGCAGACAAAATTTCAGAGTCAAATCTCTCTCTCACACACACAAACACACACACACAGTAAGAGGAGAGGAAGTCACAGTCTACCAGAATAACTGAAGCGAGCGGAAGTGTCATTTCCGTACCTTCCCCTTCGTTCCTGCAGTTAGCTCACATGCTAGCTTTAACATTAGTACAATCCAGCAGTTCAATCATTAGACTTTAACTGCATTATTTTGCTGCAGATGTTTAATTTGATGCTACAAAAGTGTTCAGAAATATGACTGCAGAATTCACTGAGGACTTGTTGGACAGTGAGACGTGTTAGTGTCAGTGTTAGTGTTCGTAGTGATACGTGTTTTCTCTTCACTGTGCTAACAATTGAAGCTAATGTGTTAAATCAGCCACTTCAGAAGGTTTTACTAGAATCAAATTGCCTTCGGTTCATACAGGAGATGAACGATGAGGCATTTCCTCTTGTGCCGAGGACTAGCATTAAAGACCCTGTAATCATTAAACTCGTTATTATTTAAATAATGCTGTAGGTAAGTGTTGTATGAGTGTAAACTACAACAATTTCTCATATCAGATTAAAGCAACGTGTTACAATATTAAATACTACAGCAAGCAGCGATTAGTGGGCCCAAGCACTAAGGGACAGTGTGGCAGAAATGTCACACCTTTATGAAACACTGTCTGGGCCACATGACATGACCAGTGGCATCATGCCACACTTCCTGTTTGCACATCAAAATGTCCGGTTTGTTAGATACTGAACAAAATTAGTCATGAACCCTGTGTGAGAGAGTTCTTACGTGTCAGAATGCACAAATGGATATGAGATTTCACCCCAAAACTCTGGTTAGTGAGACGATCATTTCACTCCAAGTCTACTACATAAACACAGGTGCTTTATGTTCAACTGTTATATTTATAGATATAGGGCAGAAGTGGTGTCATTTTGCTACTCCTCAGGCTTTCACACGCACGCACACACAGACACACACACACACACACACCAAAAACGCCCTGTTTCCATGGCAGCAGACAATTGCTGGGAAGCATCATGCCACCAGCCTGTTTAACAGCATTACTAAACAAATTGCACACAGAATCCAGCGTTGAATCTTCAGAACACTCAGAACAGCGCTGGTGCTGATCCAATCTGTGGACTTTGACTCGTTATTGTTCAGTCAAATGATGTCCAGCTCCAAAAAGTAGAGACAAAAAATTTAATAAAGCAAAATACTTCCTCATGAACACATAGTGCATGTTGATGATGATGATGGTGGTGGTGATGAGACTTGGGATTTAAGCTACTTGGGCAGTTCTCCTACTTGCAGGAGAGCACCTGAGACTTTGTGAGCTTGTTTC
The DNA here is from genome assembly GCF_022655615.1 of Tachysurus fulvidraco. Lineage (NCBI taxonomy): Eukaryota > Metazoa > Chordata > Actinopteri > Siluriformes > Bagridae > Tachysurus > Tachysurus fulvidraco. The sequence continues at coordinate 31,771,125 of NC_062523.1, forward strand.
CAGACAGCACTGAGTTTTATGTTCTGTTTTTTGCCAACCTTGAAATCATCTGTGTGAAACATGTGTGTGTGTGTGTGTGTGTGTGTGTGTGAGAGAGAGAGAGAGAGAGAGAGAGAGAGAGAGAGAGATTATATACATACATATATACATATATACATATACAGCTTCATTCATGTCTCACATCCCAATTAAAACCATGTCAGTAGTCGATGTGGGAAAGTTCAGGGACGGGGGGGATGGGGGGGACGGGGGGGGGGATGATGGATTCGACTGAATTGAGAAACACACTGGATAATAACGTGTGTATATATTTAGCTCTACTGTGTGTTCACATGCACATCCCCAAATGTCTTCATTATGTTTGCTTTCTTTTTCCCATGATATGAAATGTCCATGCAGGCATAAACAAGTGTCCTCTCTGGGGTTATCCTGAGATGCTGTGTGTGTGTGTGTGTGTGTGTGTGTGTGTGTGTGTGTGTGTGTGTGTGTGTGTGTGTGTGTGTGTGTGTGTGTGTGTGTGTGTATGTGTGTGTGTGTGTGTGTGTGTTAGCTCTCATTGCTGAACCCTATGGGAGCAGATAAGGATTTTCTCTCCTCAGTGTAAGTCATTAAGAATCGAACAGTGCACACAGATACAGTGCACACATATACAGTGCACACAGAGACAGTGCACACACAGAGACAGTGCACACATATACAGTGCACACAGAGACAGTGCACACAGATACAGTGCACACAGATACAGTGCACACAGATACAGTGCACACAGAGACAGTGCACACAGATACAGTGCACACAGATACAGTGCACACAGAGACAGTGCACACAGAGACAGTGCACACAGATACAGTGCACACACAGATACAGTGCACACAGAGACAGTGCACACAGATACAGTGCACACACAGAGACAGTGCACACAGAGACAGTGCACACAGATACAGTGCACACAGAGACAGTGCACACAGATACAGTGCACACACAGATACAGTGCACACAGATACAGTGCACACACAGATACAGTGCACACAGAGACAGTGCACACAGAGACAGTGCACACAGATACAGTGCACACAGAGACAGTGCACACAGATACAGTGCACACACAGAGACAGTACACAGAGATACAGTGCACACAGATACAGTGCACACACAGATACAGTGCACACACAGAGACAGTGCACACAGATACAGTGCACACAGATACAGTGCACACACAGATACAGTGCACACACAGAGACAGTGCACACAGAGACAGTGCACACAGAGACAGAGCACACAGATACAGTGCACACAGATACAGTGCACACAGAGACAGTGCACACAGATACAGTGCACACAGATACAGTGCACACAGAGACAGTGCACACAGAGACAGTGCACACAGATACAGTGCACACACAGAGACAGTGCACACACAGATACAGTGCACACAGAGACAGTGCACACAGAGACAGTGCACACAGATACAGTGCACACAGATACAGTGCACACAGAGACAGTGCACACACAGATACAGTGCACACAGAGACAGTGCACACAGAGACAGTGCACACAGAGACAGTGCACACAGATACAGTGCACACAGAGACAGTGCACACAGATACAGTGCACACACAGATACAGTGCACACAGAGACAGTGCACACAGAGACAGTGCACACACAGAGACAGTGCACACAGATACAGTGCACACAGATACAGTGCACACAGAGACAGTGCACACAGAGACAGTGCACACAGATACAGTGCACACAGAGACAGTGCACACAGAGACAGTGCACACACAGATACAGTGCACACAGAGACAGTGCACACAGAGACAGTGCACACACAGAGACAGTGCACACAGATACAGTGCACACACAGAGACAGTGCACACAGAGACAGTGCACACACAGAGACAGTGCACACAGAGACAGTGCACACACAGAGACAGTGCACACAGATACAGTGCACACAGAGAGTGCACACAGATACAGTGCACACACAGAGACAGTGCACACAGAGACAGTGCACACAGATACAGTGCACACAGATACAGTGCACACAGAGACAGTGCACACAGATACAGTGCACACAGATACAGTGCACACACAGAGACAGTGCACACAGAGACAGTGCACACAGAGACAGTGCACACAGATACAGTGCACACAGAGACAGTGCACACAGAGACAGTGCACACAGAGACAGTGCACACAGAGACAGTGCACACAGCTTTTTAACACTGTTTATATTCTTAAATGTCGAACGTGTGACAAAAGCAAAAAAATATTATTCCTGTTTTTCAACAAGCGTCATTATCTATTTAAACTGTCAGAATAATATTAATAAGATTTCATTCAGTTTGATAATAAAACCAATCAACAAAGTGTGTGTGTATTTAAAATATAGCACGTCTAACATACACTATCAGGTGTTGGATCTACAACAGGGACACTAACAGTCATGGACTCATTCAGTACTGAGACACACAGTGTAGAGACACACAGTGTAGAGACGCACAGTGTAGAGACACACAGTGTAGAGACACACAGTGTAGAGACACGAAGTCAGGACACAAAGATGAACTTCAACTCCTCCAGAGTGTGTGGCTACAAGTGGGGGAAAAATCCAAAAAATTCCTTTTGTAAGACGTAGACTGAGAGAGAGAGAGAGAGAGAGAGAGAGAGAGAGAGAGAGAGAGAGAGAGAGAGAGAGAGAGAGGGAGAGGGGGATAGAGAGAGAGACAGGGAGAGAGAGAAAGAAAGACAGAGAAAGAGTGAGACAGAGAGAGAAAGAGAGAGAGAGAGAGAGAGAGAGAGAGAGAGAGAGAGAGAGAGAGAGAGAGAGACAGGGAGAGAGAGAAAGAAAGACAGAGAAAGAGTGAGACAGAGAGAAAGAGAGAGAGAGAGAGAGAGAGAGAGAGAGAGAGAGAGAGAGAGAGAGAGAGAGAGAGAGAGAGAGAGAGAGAGAGAATCCATATTAGGTAGTGCAGTGAGGGAAAAGCATTATCTCGTTTATTTGTGAAAAAACTGACTTCACCAACCACTTTGTCTCAGTGTTTGTATGTGTGTGTGTGTGTGTGTGTGTGTGTGTGTGTGTGTGTGTGTGTGTGTGTGTGTGTGTGTGTGTGTGTGTGTGTTTAATCCTTTTGTAAGGACTGAATGATGATGCCCAAATGTTTTTATGTTAATGTGTAAGTTGATATTGTGATTGTGTTTCAGTTTAGTGGCTTTAACCAGATCGACGTGTCGATTCGTGTCACTTGTTTCTGGAGCAGTGGAGTGAGGAACGTGAGCAGAAGGAGTAATAATACAACACACGTCATGACGACCACGAGTACGTCATACATCATTTTACCCTCTTTCTGATACGGCCTTGTTTCTATAGCAACGGCTCACTCACAGGGATTTAACAATGTGTGTGAATTGCACTGCAATACGTATTTAACGTCTGTGTAAGGAGTCTCCAGTGTCAGAGGTGAAGCTGCGCCGTCAGACATCTTCAGGACAGACGAGTTTACACAGTATAATGAGGTTGAATGGCTGTAAAGGGTTACAGCAGTGATGAACAGCTCTGATTCGCCACCGTCACTGTCTTATTTCTTACATACAAACCTTTTACAAAATCATGTGGAGCAAAAGTGTAGCGTCAGCTGTCTCTCCTCCACACCTCTCAGCTCTCATCACTAAATCAGTGTGTATTCATTTACAAGAGACTTTATACACTGAACTCTCTCTCTCTCTCACACACACACACACACACACACACACACACACACACACACACACACACACACACACACAATGTGTCATTCATCTCAATGTGTGGTTTATTGTTCATTGTGCTCTGTTTATTTCACACACACACACACACACACACACACACACACACACACACACACACACACACACACACACACACACACACACACACACACCATGACTCAGTTGTGATCTCACTCCCCCGAACACAGCAGAATTTTTTTTTGCTGCCCCAGTTACCAAGAGTTACCAGCTCCAGTTGTATTATGGGATGTAGCACTCAATTAAAATAAATAAAATAAATAAAACTTTGGTTCTTTTGGTTCCATTCGTGGAAAAGTGATAACCGTGTTCATGTTTATCTCCAGAAACCCTACAGCTGCTATAAATACACTGAGCTGGAATAATCACACAGGAAGTGTGTGTAAGTCTGATACACAAACAGCACTAAAACTCTGGGGAAAGAAATGCAAAAGAGCTAAAAACCAACAAACAAAATAAAAATCAAACAGGAAATGTTGTGGCTGTTTCCCCTCACTATGAGACCGAGGAGACAAGAAAAGAAAAGGAAAGAAAAGAAAAGAAAAAAGGATATCCAAGTTAAACTTATAATTAAAATGAAAAAATGAATATAGAGAATGAATAAATAAATACAATAAACAAACCCTGCAGCAGCGTGTTATTAAACTGGGAACGTATTTTTGTACCCCAGTAAATACGTTTTACAAAACTTTTGTGATTTGTTAAATGCAATTTATTAGCGACATACAAAGAATGTGTTTAGCTAGCATGCTAACTGCTGACAATAACATTAACTTTCTAACATTAGCTGAGGAAAAGAGAAATGAGTTTAAAAGTGAACGCAAAGGGAAATGAAACAGAAAGTCGAGGTGAGAAACATGAACATTAAATATTTATACTGTCAGTAAATGAAAACCAGAACAACTCTGTAGCCTGTGGATTGTTTAATAAGATTATTTCCCTCTGTGTTTAGAGAATAATTAACCTAATGGTTCTTTAAGAGCAGAAGTTCACCACATTCCAGCTTCCTGTTGGATGTTTTCTGTCCTTCACAGTTTTATTTCTCAGAATCATTAGCGACGTTTAGGCCAAACATTTTTCATAAGTGTTTATCAATAGCCTGGTGTTATACCTAGTGTTACAGGTCTCACACACACACACACACACACACACACACACACACACACACACACACACACACACACACACAGGTCATGTCCCAAACCTCTAAAGTGGACTGTTTTACTACCCCAGTGTGTGTGTATTATATATATATATATATATATATATATATATATATATATATATATATATATATATATATATATATATATTATAAAACATGGTTACACAAGAGTTTGTAAGCAAATGAGTGGTTATTTAACACTTACAGCCACAGAAAGCAAGACTTCCCAGGTTACCATGACAACAGGCCACTGTGGGATGATCTAGCAGAAGGTGTGATGGATTTTAATAAAAACATTAAGTGTGTCGGTGAGTTTGGCCACAACGACAGTGAGACAGGAACACATTGAACACACTGAACACACTGAACACACCGAACACACTGAACACACTGCACTACAGAACACACTGCACTACAGAACAGGATGTGGTCAGACTGGGGAAGAACCTGAAAGTACTCGGAGTGTGAGATTTCCTTCCTCTCCTTTTATAGACATATAACATCCAACCAGATTAACGCCTGTTAAGATGTGAACATATGAACCGGGTTTAATCTCACCAGATTCCAGATGTTTCATAAACAAAGTCAAAAACCAAAGAATCTGCTGAATCTAAACTGTCAACAAATATCTTAAAACATAGAGTTTCATTTCTACACAAAACTGAAGACCCTTTGGTTCAAATACAGTTACAGGTTTTATAAGAATGGAGAGTATTTGAGAAATGTTGGCCGACTGCGCCCTCTAGTGTGTGCAGTTAGTGTTTATAATGCACTGTGGTGCAGCCAGAAGGAGCAACATTTGATCACAGACAAGTGTTTGCTGGAAGATGGGTCATTTTTTTTTTTTCACTTGTGGTTTGAAGGTACAACATTCGGCACTCTTACACATTGGCTTTGGAAGCTCTCATGTGGAAACTAGTCCACAGATGGTGTCCACGCCACCAAGTGAACCCTGTGTTAATTAGGAGAGCTCCAGGTCTCGAGTGTAACCCTGTGACTGAACACTGGGATTCGACCACAAGTCAAAGCCACACTTACCAACTTTCGTGATTAAAAAAAACCTACATATTAAGTTTACATGAGATGACGTTGGGCAGCAGATACAAGCTGGATAACTTCCACAAACTGCTCAGGACCTCCTCAATAAACAAACCATGGGACCGTCCTGTCCAGCAGGACGACAACCGACAACTTGTTTACAGTAGAAAAGCTTCCGAGGCACCAAATGCAGGATTAGAGATAACAAGCTGGTGTTTATTAAATGAGAAAGCAGACAGGAAGTGTTTTAGAGACACAGTAAAGGAGATGGAAACTGGACACTCAACTTTAATTGCTGTAAAAATTAACAATTGCATAAATGTATGATATAATTGTATAATATTTTTTTCCATTCAATCCATTTCAGTTCTTTACACTTTGTATGTAATAAACTCGATGTGTCCGGTCGCTCATGTAGGGAATAAACACACTGAACAAAGTGATGCACATTTGTACATATAAATGTTCTTCTAAAATAAATACTTTAACTAGTGTATTGATGATGAAACCTTTTTCCACTTTCAGCCTCTTTCACACTGAAAGTCAACATACCATTAGGACACTGTTACTCTGTAATGCTCACGGTTTTCAGGATGTCTGGTGCCGTCAGTGACTGGACACTGATTCAAGGTTGTTTTACAAAAAACAGATTCTTTAAGTTATTTAAATGAATACATGGTTACATCACTGATAGTGTCAGAATACACACACACACACACACACACACACACACACACACACACACACACACACACACACACACACCTCAATTATGTTAACACACAGCATCGTTACTGTACGTTTGATACTTCTGTAGGCTGTAAAATCTTGTCATTAGTTGCTTTAATAAGCAAATTAACCAGGTTTGATTAAAGCTAGTAGTTTACACTGGACCGGGAAAAAGTCTGTATTCCTCACCGGAGTCATAATTTAACACCAAAATGTGCAGACAATCGTGTAGAACACAAAGTGAAAATAAAGATGAACACAAACATTCCCAAGTCTAATAGCATGATAAAAGCTTCTCATGAAGTTTACACAAATCACATTACCTGACTTGTGCACTTGTGTCTCTGTAAGTTACTTAAATAAGTGAAATTTCGTCCACACCCCGAGCAGTAATAGGGTTTTTCCCCTGTGTGGATGCGCTGATGTGCCTGAAACGTGCTCCCGTGTGTGAAACTCTTTCCGCAGTGCAGACAGTGATACGGCTTCACCCCGCTGTGGATGAGCTGGTGACGCTGGAGGTGACTCTGGTGAGTGAAACTCCTGCCACACTGTGAGCAGCAGTACGGCTTCTCTCCCGTGTGGACGCGCTGGTGTATTCGGAGATGACTCTGCTGACTGAAGGTCTTTCCGCACTCAGAGCACAGGTACGGCTTCTCTCCTGTGTGGATGCGCTGGTGCAGGCGGAGGTGATTCGGCTGGCTGAAACTGTTGCCGCACTCTGAGCACTGGTGCGGCCGCTCTCGCGTGTGTACCACGTGGTGCATCCGCAGGTGACTGCGGAGGGTGAAACTCTTCCCGCACTCTGTGCAGTGATGTGGCTTCTCTCCGGTGTGAATCCGCTGGTGGAGGTGAAGGTTGCTCCGTTGAGTGAAGCTCTTCCCGCACTGCGAGCACTGATACGGCCGCTCTCCCGTGTGAACGCGCTCGTGCGTCAGCAGATGACTCTGACGATTAAAACTCTTGTCACAGTGCGAGCAGTGATGAATCTTCTCTCTCGTGTGGAGGCTGCGGAGGCTCTGGAGCACGGTCTCTTGAGTAAAACTTGCCTCACATTTAATATCTTCCTGGATTTGGCCATGAGATGAATTAAGATGGAGAGACGATATCTCCTGACTACAAGAGATGGCTATGGGTGTCATGGTCAATCTATTCTCTCATAGCATTGTTTATGGATGCATTTAATCTGTAGGAACGGATTGTGAGGAGCAGCAGGACACCAGAACAGCAATCATTTCTGGATGGAAAACCAACAGAATATATATAAAAACTCATTATACAGTTTAACAAACACAACTGATTAACTTTCATATCAGATACAAGTCGAACCCTCGGCTGCTGCGTCTTGTTTCTCCAGCTTGCACTTTCTCCATTCAGCATTCACATCATTCCCAGGATGCACTGGGCTTTTATTACATATAATCTTTCTCATTATATGTAGTTTGTTATATAAATGTAAAAGTAATGTGAATATTCACCAGCAGGGTCTCTGAGGCTCCTTCTGAGGCTTGGACACAAACCTGTGGATCACAAACACAACAGAATCTTAATATACTGTAATCAGAAATCTTATTAAACCACTGAGTTGTTTGTATAAACGACATCTACGTTTGTAACCATGACAACAATAATAACAGGTCTAAATATCGCACAACCTTCTGTTTGGTTTAGAGAAAATGGCAGTGATCCGTTCAGGAGCTGAAAGAGTCGACTCTCAATAGTGAGCCGAATTGAATGATCCGACTCACTGAAAAGAGGCAGAATTTCTTGCAGTGCAGCTCTTTATAAACGTTGACTTTACCCCAGATGGGCAATAATAAGAGCTTTATTGTGAACCGTGTAGTCTGTGGCCTTATAAAGTGCACTTAAATCATCTAAACTCCTTACAGAAAGCGACTTTAACTTACCTCAGACTTGTAAACAGAAAGCCGATACAACATCTCACATGCAGACAAAATAAAGATTTAATACATTATTATTATTATTATTATTATTATTATTATTATTATTATTATTATTATTATTATTGCCGAAGCTTAATTCTTGACATAAACCTTTATCTTCTCCTTCGTTGTCGCCTTGTGACTCAGTTATAGAGCTTTACTGCCACCTACCGGACCGAACAGGTAAGAAGTAAAAAAAAAATCATAATCACGTGTTCATCCAATTAGATGCATTTTTATTACAACAATATTGTACTTTTTTATAGCAGAATAAAGTTATTTACATTTTCACAGTCTTTCGGCACAGAGAACTGGTTACAACAAAAGGAAAAGCATAATAAGATGATAATAAGATGAAAAGAAAAGTAAATAAAATTCGTCAGAAACACAATAACAGGCCTTCAAGCTTTTCGGCAGTAAAACGTTTCACTTATCATCAGTCAAATAAGTTCCTTCATGATCGTGTAATATCTTCTACTTTATGCTAGCTGGGAGTCGTAGCAACCTGCAGGTGTTTCTCCAAAGTTCAGCCTGGAGCTCGGAATCATAAGAAGCTGTAGACGATTTTACAGGTTTTCCTTCGTGTAAATAGCAGCCGCTAACGCCTTCGAAGTCCTGAGACGCTGCTGCGTACACGACTGTTTCTGCTGCCTGCTCTGGGGTCTGCAGACACACCAAACATTCATGAGTAACGCCGTCTCCCAAACAACAAACAGTGTGTTACTTTACCATATTACTGATCAGATCATTTGGCTCGTCTCACTCTATCAGGCGTAAAACGGCTTGTTAAATAAAAAAATGTTTTTATATAAAAAATGTATTCTCAGAAACAGGTCAGCATGCTGTCGTACCCTGAACAGCACACAGGCGATGAGCTTTTGTGCCAGTTTTTCTAGAAAGCTCATGTTGCGGTACAGCTCAGTGTCCACCACGCCCGGGTCTACAGCATTCACCGTCACGGCGTAGCCACCGGACTGGAGCTCCTGGTGGAGGTGGTAGGTGAACAGCAGCTGAGCCAGCTTACTTCGGGCGTAAGAGGAATGGGAACTATAATCCTTCCTTTAAAACAATCCAGAGCCACAGACAAATCTCTTACATGCAACATTAAGATCATTAGATTCCAGACCACAGTCTTGTTTTTATAATAAATAAAAGGATTATGGCTTTTGTCACACATACACATTGGAGAGATCATGCTCACTTACGTACTGTGAAAATCCTGCAGGTTTCTATCAGACATGTAATGAGCTGAAGAGCAAATGCTAATTACTCTAGAAGCTTCCCCCATCCCAGAATGCATCAGTACGTCCAATAGAAGCCGAGTCAAGAGAAAGTGTCCTAGGTAGTTAACGGAGAAGTGAAGCTCAAAACCGTCGTCTGTTTTCTCCTCAGGATGCAGCATCACACCCGCTGTGGAAGTAACACGGTGGACCTTTGGATTACGCCTCACACCTCAGATCTGCTTCCCAACAGCACGGCATTCAGCTCCCCGTATCTCCAGACACATTTTTAACATTATTGTTGTTAATAAAACAGGGAAATGAAATATGAGGCAATTAAACTCACCATTGTTGATAAGTATGTGTAAGGGAAGTTTTTGTTCCTTGAACCATCTGGCAAACTCCCGCACAGACTTCTGGGAGGCCAGATCCAGAACCTCAAAGTCCACTGAATAAAACACAAAAACGTCGGCAGTGAAATTACTGGTGATGTAAAGCAAGAGAGAGTGGATACGAGTAGACATGACGTTAACATGGACATCAGTGACAACATCAGAACATGAACAAATCATCAGAACATGATCTGACACTGCTGAACAAATCCTTTAAACAAAATATCTGCAGAAGTACAATATAACACCAAACACCAAATACTGCAGATCATTAACACCCACCTTGAGCGTCACTACTTTCTTTACGTAGTCTTTCCATCACAAGGTGACCTTGCTGTTTATCATGAGAGGCTGGAGAATAAAAAAGTTCAATCACAATCATTTATTCAGCAAATACAACACTTCAAGGTTACACCTTAATATCAAAAACGTGGCTCAGGTATCTCAACAGCTTAGGCCCTATTTTTAAGACACTGGAGCACAACAAAAAGCTCTTCTCGTTTGATTAGCTAGCTAAAAATATCACACGCTAATTAATGACTTATCAATCAGTTGTGTTGATGTGCTGATAGTCGAGCATTGTGGGTAACAAGAATAAAATACCTATTACAGTGTCTTGTTAGAAGAGACTAGAGATTCAGGACAGAGCTTTAAAATGGCTAACATGCTAGTAAGGAAATGAAGTAGGCATGAATGCTCTTCCTATTTTTAGTGTCCTAATCGGAGCAGTGGACGAAAGCACCAAAGGCTGTCTCATATTTTTGGCTTCTGGGAATTAAATGCACGACCTAATTAACGAGTCCCATTAGTTATCCTGTTATTAGACAACGAGGTGGAGGTCAGAGAGAGAAGCGTCCACATGCCAGACAAGCACGAAAGTAAAAGCTAAAGGAAAAAGAGACAATCAATGTGTGTGCAAGTTTGTTTGTTTGTGTGTGTGTGTGTGTGTGTGTGTGTGTGTGTGTGTGTGTGTGTGTGTGTGTGTGTGTGTGTGTGTGTGTGTGAGAGAGAGTATGTGTTTGTGTGTGTGAGTGTGTGTTTGTGTCTGAGTGTGTGGAATGTGGTAGCCTAGCGGTTAAGGTGTTGGGCTACCAATCAGAAGGTTGTAAGTTTGATTCCTATATGCACCAAGCTGCCACTGCTGGGCCCCTGAGCAAGGCCCTTGACGCTCAGTTGTATAAAAAAGAGATTAAATGTAAGTCACTCTAGATAAGGGCGTCTGCTAAATGCTGTAAATGTGTGAGTGAGTGTGTGTTACCTATAATAACACGCATTCCCAGATTTAGGAGTCCCTTCACGATCTCATATCCGATTCCACGTGTTCCTCCTGTAACTATGGCAACCTTTCCACGCTGCTCTGGCAAAACTATAATCATAATAATATTCATTATACACTGTGTGTTTACAGATCTAGTGCACTGTGTGTTTATACAGATCTAGTGCACTGTGTGTTTACACAGATCTAGTGCACTGTGTGTTTACACAGATCTAGTGCACTGTGTGTTTACACAGATCTAGTGCACTGTGTGTTTACAGATCTAGTGCACTGTGTTTATACAGATCTAGTGCACTGTGTTTATACAGATCTAGTGCACTGTGTGTTTACAGATCTAGTGCACTGTATGTTTACAGATCTAGTGCACTGTGTGTTTATACAGATCTAGTGCACTGTGTGTTTACAGATCTAGTGCACTGTGTGTTTACAGATCTAATGCACTGTGTGTTTATACAGATCTAGTGCACTGTGTTTATACAGATCTAGTGCACTGTGTTTATACAGATCTAGTGCACTGTGTGTTTACAGATCTAGTGCACTATGTTTACAGATCTAGTGCACTGTGTTTATACAGATCTAGTGCACTGTGTGTTTATACAGATCTAGTGCACTGTGTGTTTATACAGATCTAGTGCACTGTGTTTACAGATCTAGTGCATTGTGTTTACAGATCTAGTGCACTGTGTTTATACAGATCTAGTGTACTGTGTGTTTACAGATCTAGTGCACTGTGTGTCTACAGATCTAGTGTACTGTGTGTTTACAGATCTAGTGTACTGTGTGTTTACAGATCTAGTGCACTGTGTGTCTACAGATCTAGTGCACTGTGTGTTTACAGATCTAGTGCACTGTGTGTTTATACAGATCTAGTGCACTGTGTGTTTATACAGTTCTAGTGCACTATGTTTACAGATCTAGTGCACTGTGTTTACAGATCTAGTGCACTGTGTGTCTACAGATCTAGTGCACTATGTTTACAGATCTAGTGCACTATGTTTACAGATCTAGTGCACTGTGTGTTTATACAGATCTAGTGCACTGTGTGTCTACAGATCTAGTGCACTGTGTGTTTATACAGATCTAGTGCACTATGTTTACAGATCTAGTGCACTGTGTGTTTATACAGATCTAGTGCACTATGTTTACAGATCTAGTGCACTGTGTTTACAGATCTAGTGCACTGTGTGTTTATACAGATCTAGTGCACTGTGTTTACAGATCTAGTGCACTATGTTTACAGATCTAGTGCACTGTGTGTTTATACAGATCTAGTGCACTGTGTGTTTACAGATCTAGTGCACTGTGTTTACAGATCTAGTGCACTGTGTGTTTATACAGATCTAGTGCACTGTGTGTTTACAGATCTAGTGCACTGTGTTTACAGATCTAGTGCACTGTGTGTTTATACAGATCTAGTGCACTATGTTTACAGATCTAGTGCACTGTGTTTACAGATCTAGTGCACTGTGTGTTTATACAGATCTAGTGCACTGTGTTTACAGATCTAGTGCACTGTGTGTCTACAGATCTAGTGCACTATGTTTACAGATCTAGTGCACTGTGTGTTTACAGATCTAGTGCACTATGTTTACAGATCTAGTGCACTGTGTGTTTATACAGATCTAGTGCACTGTGTGTCTACAGATCTAGTGCACTGTGTGTTTATACAGATCTAGTGCACTATGTTTACAGATCTAGTGCACTGTGTGTTTATACAGATCTAGTGCACTATGTTTACAGATCTAGTGCACTGTGTTTACAGATCTAGTGCACTGTGTGTTTATACAGATCTAGTGCACTGTGTGTTTACAGATCTAGTGCACTGTGTGTTTATACAGATCTAGTGCACTGTGTTTACAGATCTAGTGCACTGTGTTTACAGATCTAGTGCACTGTGTGTTTATACAGATCTAGTGCACTATGTTTACAGATCTAGTGCACTGTGTTTACAGATCTAGTGCACTGTGTGTTTATACAGATCTAGTGCACTGTGTTTACAGATCTAGTGCACTGTGTGTTTATACAGATCTAGTGCACTATGTTTACAGATCTAGTGCACTGTGTGTTTATACAGATCTAGTGCACTGTGTGTTTACAGATCTAGTGCACTGTGTGTTTATACAGATCTAGTGCACTGTGTTTACAGATCTAGTGCACTGTGTGTTTATACAGATCTAGTGCACTGTGTGTTTATACAGATCTAGTGCACTATGTTTACAGATCTAGTGCACTGTGTGTTTATACAGATCTAGTGCACTGTGTGTTTATACAGATCTAGTGCACTGTGTTTACAGATCTAGTGCACTATGTTTACAGATCTAGTGCACTGTGTGTTTATACAGATCTAGTGCACTGTGTGTTTATACAGATCTAGTGCACTGTGTGTTTACAGATCTAGTGCACTGTGTTTACAGATCTAGTGCACTGTGTGTCTACAGATCTAGTGCACTGTGTTTATACAGATCTAGTGCACTGTGTTTATACAGATCTAGTGCACTGTGTTTATACAGATCTAGTGCACTGTGTGTCTACAGATCTAGTGCACTGTGTGTTTACAGATCTAGTGCACTGTGTGTTTACAGATCTAGTGCACTGTGTGTTTATACAGATCTAGTGCACTGTGTGTTTACAGATCTAGTGCACTGTGTGTTTATACAGATCTAGTGCACTGTGTTTACAGATCTAGTGCACTGTGTTTACAGATCTAGTGCACTGTGTGTTTATACAGATCTAGTGCACTATGTTTACAGATCTAGTGCACTGTGTTTACAGATCTAGTGCACTGTGTGTTTATACAGATCTAGTGCACTGTGTTTACAGATCTAGTGCACTGTGTGTTTATACAGATCTAGTGCACTATGTTTACAGATCTAGTGCACTGTGTGTTTATACAGATCTAGTGCACTGTGTGTTTACAGATCTAGTGCACTGTGTGTTTATACAGATCTAGTGCACTGTGTTTACAGATCTAGTGCACTGTGTGTTTATACAGATCTAGTGCACTGTGTGTTTATACAGATCTAGTGCACTATGTTTACAGATCTAGTGCACTGTGTGTTTATACAGATCTAGTGCACTGTGTGTTTATACAGATCTAGTGCACTGTGTTTACAGATCTAGTGCACTATGTTTACAGATCTAGTGCACTGTGTGTTTATACAGATCTAGTGCACTGTGTGTTTATACAGATCTAGTGCACTGTGTGTTTACAGATCTAGTGCACTGTGTTTACAGATCTAGTGCACTGTGTGTCTACAGATCTAGTGCACTGTGTTTATACAGATCTAGTGCACTGTGTTTATACAGATCTAGTGCACTGTGTTTATACAGATCTAGTGCACTGTGTGTCTACAGATCTAGTGCACTGTGTGTTTACAGATCTAGTGCACTGTGTGTTTACAGATCTAGTGCACTATGTTTACAGATCTAGTGCACTGTGTTTACAGATCTAGTGCACTGTGTGTTTATACAGATCTAGTGCACTATGTTTACAGATCTAGTGCACTGTGTGTTTATACAGATCTAGTGCACTATGTTTACAGATCTAGTGCACTGTGTGTGTTTACAGAGCCGTTTGGGACAAAGCCCTGTGTCTAGTGTAACATTATATTGCAAGATGAAGTGAATTCTAACCTGGAGAAATAAAAGGTCGGTGAATGAGCTGATAAAGCAGAAGCTTCACACCGACTATGTAGATCTTCAGGACGGAGATTATTCGTGTTAAAATCGCCATGATTCCGCTGTGGTAAACACGATGAACTTCAGAAACCACTGACCAATCAGAGCTCGAGCTGCAGCCAGCGCGGTCTGTGAGTGACCAATCGGAAGCAAAACCTCAGAGTGACGCAACAACAGAAACCGTTAACCAATCACATTGAAAGGCAGTGAGCGCGACGTCACTACAGCAACCGCTGATAGCGCCTTGAGCTATGAATGCACTGTGAGTGACGTAGCAACCTCTAACCAATCACAATCAGAGTGTCCTGTTAAGGTCGACCAATGGCAGGTTAGAATTAGAGCGCGGTGTGATTGGTTCGCCAGTGGTAACGCGACTGTAGGATGATGTTCATGTATTTATTGGAATTACCGTAAATATCAATGCATCCAATGTGATTTATTCTGTTTGTGTAATAATGTATTCAAAATATTATTTGGAATGTTCTAATTTTGTCATTTGGCACATTATGTTTTAGTTTAATCTGCAAGAAAAAAATAACAACATTGCAGAAGTGTTAACTGTAGTATGTAATGTTCTTACAGAGCAAACACTATGTGCATCTACAAGCAGCCAGTGTCTGCTAAAAGATCCCCTACACTACAAGATCCCCTACACTACAAGATCCCCTACACTACAAGATCCCCTACACTACAATATCCCCTACACATCAAGATCCCCTACACCACAAGATCCCCTACACTACAAGATCCCCTACGCTACAAGATCCCCTACACCTCAAGATCCCCTAAACATCAAGATTCTAAACACCCCAAG
>NC_062523.1:31794666-31827166 GCF_022655615.1 Tachysurus fulvidraco
TTATTGATTTCCTCTATAATCCAGATGTAGCTAGCAAGTTGTGTCTATGGCTTGTACTTCAGCTAGTGAAATGTAAACCTGGGGCATCTTCTGGTGCTCATAGTGAGCACAAACGTTATTGTGAACCAATACAGTAAACAATAAACAATACAGTAAACAATAAACAATATTCTTAAGTACCAGTTTGTGTTCTAAATATTGCACTTTAACAATATATGAATATATCAAGCCACACCTGAGGGGGTCACGGGGGCTTAGTGGTTAGCACGTTCGCCTCACACCACCAGGATTGGGGGTTCGATTCCCACCTCCGCCTAGTATGTGTAGAGTTTGCATGTTCTCCCCGTGCCTCGGGGGTTTCCTCCGGGTACTCCGGTTTCCTCCCCCGGTCCAAAGACATGCATGGTAGGTTGATTGGCATCTCTTTAAAATTGTCCGTAGTGTGTGTGTGTGTGTGTGTGTGTGAATGAGAATGTGTGTGTGCCCTGTGATGGGTTGGCACTCCGTCCAGGGTGTATCCTGCCTCGTTGCCCGATGACGCCTGAGATAGACACAGGCTCCCCGTGACCCAAGAAGTTCGGATAAGCGGTAGAAGATGAATGAATGAAAAGCTACACGTGTTGCCGTGGTAACACGTGTCGATGCTGTTATTACCGTTTCAGGAATTTGCTAGGATTTTTTATCTTAACTGTGCAAAGTGTAACAAATGCTGAAGATGCCACCAAACCAAACTTCATACTCATGATGGTTGATGATCTGGGGATTGGGGATGTCGGATGCTATGGAAACAATACGATAAGGTGAATAAAACACACATTCTTCATTTTGTCTTCATTTTGACGCGGATTTTCAGACAAGTCTGACCTCCGATTTGTCTCCAGAACCACGAACATCGACAGGTTAGCGAAGGAAGGCGTGACACTGACTCAGCACATTGCTGCTGCTCCTCTCTGTACACCGAGCAGAGCTGCGTTCATGACCGGACGTTATGCTCTGCGTACAGGTGTGTGTCTGACTGCTTTAGTTATGTACAAATTGACAATATTTACGATTATATATTAGGTTTGTTTTACTTGTACTGTATGTAGTTAACTGCAGAAATGTTGGCACCCTTTGTGAAAGAACAGTGCTACCCCAAATGAATAAATAAAGATCATCTGCCTGGGCAGAAAGACAGTAGGGCTAGAGGACCTCTCATTAGCGTGTCCAACATCGGCACCAAGCACCCAAGATGGTGGACACGTCTCAAATCATGCACCACCATCTCATTCTCCTCTCATATCAGTCTTCTCATATGATCACTTGCTAAAATCTTTCTCAGTCCTACAGGACAGAAGAAACTATTTGAATTATTTTAGGGAGGAGAATCTCTGGGCTTCAGGAACGTCACTGAGCAAAGAATTGTTTTCTCAGGATCAGTCTAAAGAACATCTGGTGCTAGAGATTCTGCTTCAGCACAGGAAAAAAACAAGTAACTTCATCGTTACGATCATTCAGCCAAATCACAACCTTAACATTAACCTCTATAATATTTCCCTTTAGGTCTTGGAAGTACTGGAAGAGTACAGGTGGTCTTGTTCCTTGGGGCTTCAGGAGGTCTTCCATCCAATGAAACCACGTTTGCCAAACTCCTGCAAAAGCAGGGTTACACTACAGGAATTGTGGGTAAGACATGGGGTTTAATCTCTTTATAAAGGAATCATGTTGTACTAAACCTGTTTTGTGTGTAAGATGTTTAATGAGCAATCTTTACTTTTTCATTCTGACCAGGAAAATGGCACTTAGGTGTGAGCTGTAAGAGCAGGAACGATCACTGTCACCATCCCAACAGCCATGGCTTCGACTACTTTTATGGTCTTCCCTTCACCCTGTTTAATGACTGCAAACCTGGACATGGCACAGATGTGCTCAGAGACCTTCAGAAGCTGCTGTGGCACATTTCCATGCTATTGGCGCTGGCATTGTTGACGCTAATCACAGCTAAATTCACTGGACTTCTGGAAGTCAGCTCCAGGATGCTTGTGTTCCTGAGCGTTGTTTATGTACTTGGATTTTTGACTTGGTACGTTCCGTTTGCATTCCTACAAACCTGGAATTGCATCATCATGAGGAACCAGGATGTAGTGGAACAACCGATGAACCTGGACACACTAACTGGAAAGCTGATGAATGAGGCGGAGCAGTTTGTAGAGAGGTGAAGTAAAAGCTACATAAAACAGTCATAGGCCTGAATAAACTACACACGAGTTATACAGTGTAGGTTTTGTAACCCGGTTACATTTGATCTAAAGCCCATTTACTGTCTTGTGCCTGCAGAAATCAGAACAGACCCTTTTTGCTGTTTCTGTCTCTGCCTCATGTCCATACGCCACTGTTCATCTCCAAACAGTTTGCGGGGAAAAGCAAGCATGGCGTTTACGGAGACAACGTGGAGGAAATGGACTGGATGATTGGTGAGAGAAATCTGTAGCTGGACTAAGTGAAATCTGTCGTTTATTTTTTCCTGTTATTTTGTTTCAACATGTCCTCTTGTAGGCAGGATGGTAACGATAGTCGAGAAGCTGAACCTTTCTGAAAGGACTCTGATGTACTTCACGTCTGATCATGGAGGAGATATCTGGATTTCAGACTCACAAGGTCACATAGGAGGCTGGAATGGAATTTATCGAGGTATGAGACGGTCAAGACCGGAACTGAGCAAACCGACCACTGTTTTAGTCATTTCTCCTTTATTTACCTGATGACTATACTGACTGGGTTGCCAGGTGTGCAGTAATAACCATCCTTCAGCTGGGTGTATTTGGCACTCTGAAGGTTACTTATTGAAACTATTGCACTCATTTTCTAAGTGAGAGCTAATAACAAACTACTGACCTTGTGACTGTGAACTTGTGTGCAGTCGGTTAAAAGCTACGTCACGTTTGTCCTCATTCTCAGTAGGTGCTCAAACATCTGGTTAAATATTGCCTACATTTAAAGGAAATATCTGTGGTCATCGGGTCTCATAAAAAAAAGCGAATATTGAAATGAGTGTATAGTGAAGACTAAATAGTGATGTCTGGAGATGCTCTGTGGTCACAGCTGAGATGGCAGGTTTGGGTGGGACGTGGAAGTGTAGTGTGTGGAAGGGAGGAATATTTACTAAATCACCCACAAGGAGAGCACAATATCACCCTTCGTCTGTCTTGAGAAACTCCGGACTGTTGCAATTGGAAAACTGGACACTGATCGTGGTAAAGAGGTAGTAAAATTCTTCCTGAAATTCTGTCCATGACTCACTTATACTGGTGAGATCGACACATTGGTGACACTTATCACAGTATCACGACACACTACTCTCCACACCGTCATCAGTAAAGAGCAGCATGAAGTAATCACACTCGCTTATCATTTATATCTGTATAGAAAAAGATATCAGCACTCATTCATTCATTCATTCATTCATTCATCTTCTACCGCTTATCCGAACTTCTCGGGTCACGGGGAGCCTGTGCCTATCTCACACTCTCATACACACACACACACACACACACAACGGACAATTATCCAGAGATGCCAATCAACCTACCATGCATGTCTTTGGACCGAGGGAGGAAACCGGAGTACCCGGAGGAAACCCCCGAGGCACGGGGAGAACATGCAAACTCCACACACAAGGTGGAGGTGGGAATCGAACCCCCGACCTTGGAGGTGTGAGGCGAACGTACTAACCACTAAGCCACCGTGCCCCCCCTTATCAGCACTTATTTATGCAGTTATTATGTTTATTGAGTTCACTACGCTTCAGTAATACAATAATTTGCATCCTACCATTTTTTCCACTGGAGATTTTGGTATTTTGATGGTTGTGAGGCTTGATATTAACATCCCACCTACACAGACTTTTTATATTTTGTGCAGGTGGTAAAAACACGGCTGGTTGGGAAGGTGGCATTCGTGTTCCTGGAATATTCCGGTGGAAAAATCGTCTTCCAGCCGGGAAAGTCATTAATGAGCCTACCAGTTTAATGGACATATTACCTACTATAGTGAATCTAGCAGGAGGACAGCTGCCTAATGACAGGCTAGTGCACATTAAACATATAACATTTGGCAACTGAATGTTCCGGTGCCATTATTTACCTCATATATAACAAACTGTTAATAATGACAGTGTGTGTGTTGTAGGATTCTGGATGGTCATGACCTGCTGCCGCTGTTAGAGGGAAAAACTAAGCGTTCAAAACACGAGTTCATGTTTCACTACTGTGGTGTTTATTTGAGTGCAGTTCGCTGGCATCCTCCTGACAGTGAGTCACACACAGACACACACACACAAACACACACACACACACACACACATTATTAATAATAAGTTTAAATGTTTTATTTTTTTTATGTTCAGGTGACTCAGTCTTTAAAGTGCACTTCTTCACTGCCAATTGCGATGGCACACAATCATGCCTGTGCCATGGTGACATCATCACACACCACGACCCGCCACTTGTCTTCGACATGACCTCTGACCCCTCAGAGGCGGTACCTTTGACGGCAGAGATGGAGCCACGTCACAGCGAGGTGTTGCGGCGCGTACAAGATGCCGTGCAGGAACACCGGCGGACACTGATGCTCCCTGAGAACCAGCTGTCATGGCCGAACGCGCTGTGGAAGCCATGGTTACAGCCGTGCTGCGGCGTTTTCCCGTTCTGCTCCTGCTTGGAGTCTTGAAGGACATTATAATAGCATGTGTATTTATGGACAAAGGAATTTCAATTCTGTTCAAGACAAATGACTTGTGAACTTTTATCACAAGCTTCACAAGATTTATTTTGATGTCAGATTTATCTAATAAACAGCTCAGCATGTCCTTGTGAGTAAGTGTGTGTTGAATTTGTGTGAACATTGTGTGTGTGTGTGTGTGTGTGATTTGCAGTGGCTTTGATTTTTGTGTTGTGTCCCTCACACCTCATTCACTGAGAATAGAAATGTGCCTGACACAGGTGAAGCCACAGTGAGGCGCTGTTTCACTTCACTTCACTAAACTATTCCTGGGGCATCATTAACGATGGTAAAATATGGAGAAATGAACATTCATTCATTCATTCATCTTCTACCGCTTATCCGAACTTCTCGGGTCACGGGGAGCCTGTGCCTATCTCAGGCGTCATCGGGCATCGAGGCAGGATACACCCTGGACGGAGTGCCAACCCAAAACAGGGCGCACACACACGCTCTCATTCACTCACACACACACACACACATGACACATGACATGACATAAAAAAAGAAAAATCATTTGTCAAGTTTTTAAATTTCACAAACAGTGAGACTAACTAAATTCATACATTACAATATTTTATCCTTAGTTATGGTCATACGTGTCTGTCTGTCTGTCTGTCTGTCTGTCTGTCTGTCTGTCTGTCTGTATCTATCTGTAGTCAGTCCTGTCATGACCTCTCACTGACGTTATCAGGGTTAGTGGTGATGAAGTGAGGATCCAGAGAATTTACATTGCTTCAATCGGTCTCTTTGTAGTAAAATTACTCAAAGTTCATGAGCATATGTATATACAATATAATACCACTAAACATCGTGTTAGTTGCCCAAACTAATAGCTAGTTAGTAAACGTTATCTTATGGTACACAATAATGATAGATAGAGCTGCTGTCAGTTTGATACTGAGCTCATGGTTTCTCATAATCAAACTTAAACAAACATTGTGTGTAAATTAGCCTAGCATGCACCACCACCTCACACCTCACATCCCACTGACTGCAGCCACACAACTCACTGAACACCTTACTTCATTTCTATTATTTATTTGTATTCTTTTTGTAAGGGAGACGAACAAAGTCATGAATTTCATTGTATGGTCTAAACCACAGTGTTTTCACTGTGCACATGACAATAAACCTCTTAGATCTTAAATCATGCCTGTTGTTTGTTGTCTCTAGCTATGAAGCTAACGTTGCTAACATTTATGACAGCTAATCAGAATTATGTTAACAAATCATCACATATTTGCCTGAAACTAATTAGTCTGAAGCGCCATATGGTTTGATGTTAGCATGTGATGATTTCAGCATGTGTCGAGCATAACATTGAACAAACTGCCACAAGCTCCTAACTTGGGTAGTGTTTTAGAGAAATGCTCGCCACACCATTAGCTTTGAGGTACGTTTTGAGGAACAGTTGTTGTGTGATCTCTATTTATACTTATTATAGTCATCTGCGAAAAATTATTTGTGGAAAGAGATGACATGTTCATCATGGCTAATGTTAGCATCGATTAGCAAGACACACCTCAGCTGTTTTACTTTCAGCCTAATGAGAATTAGCTGTTAGCTACATGGAGTGAGGAATCTGTGCTGGACATCATAACCACCCAAACTCTTTAATCCTATTTCTTTATGATGTATAACACAGACAGAAATACAGAGAATTTGTGATTCTTACTAAACAATGTGACATTTTACTCAAAAACATCCTTTTTTTGTCTGTTTGTTACAAATGTTGTATAACACATTCATAGCCTCATGTAAAGATACAGTGACTCAGTGTCGTTTGCTCTTCTGGGCTACTCAGAGGACTCGAGTCCATCCATAAATACACAGGGTTTTACGCTAATCACCAGGAACTTGACCGGACAAACAAAAACGTCTCATTCTTTTTTATTAATTCCTGCATGTTGCATCGTTTATACCTAGAAAATGCAAAAAGAAGATGTGAACGTAAAATTTATGGCGTCTCCATTTTAACTGATTGAGACAAGTCAAAGCTTTTTCCCCCTCGAGCACCAGGTGGTTATTGTAAACCCTGTAAGAGATTATGAAGTGGACGGAGCTTGAATCCTTCTTCAGGCAACAAGTTATTATTTTTTTACTTAAAAAAGTTTGTGTTTTTATTTTCTACCCATAACGGCTCTCCTTAATCACAAAAGTACTACAAGCTGTAAGTTTACACTTTTTAAACAATAAATAATTGTCTAATAAACGACTGTGTAAATGTTAGCTACAGATTTAAGTCAGCACTAATTATCAGTCTAATAAACCTTTCTCTTCTGTAAATTTATGGATAAATAGCTACGGAAAATGACGTCTTGTCTTCATGAGGGAAAATGAAGCCCATAATAATAAAGTTTTTTTGACTTAACAAAGAGAAACTGAACTCTCTTCCTTCGTAGCTCTCAGCCTCGTCTACCTGTGGAAAAGGTTCAAATACAGCATGTACATCTGTGTCGAACGAGAGGAATCTGTCTTTTAAACCCTTGATTGGCAGTTTAATGATTAGCATCTGAGCAAAAGCAGATTTTGTACATGTACATCAGGCTAAAACATAAAAGGTCTCAGCACTTTGCTTGCAAGTATCTAGCTGAAAATTCTCAAGAAAGCTCTGTACTGGTCACTCTTATATGTTAGCTTTAGTTATGAATAAGTTAATTAACATGTTCGTTAACGAGTAATGTGCTTTAGACGTAAAAATTATTCCTCATTTCATTTTAATCAGTTTGTTTTACTGGAATATAATCACTGTCCATTCACTGTGCTGGAGAGGACTAATTACTTAAGACCACAAATGGCTTATCTGAAGTTGAATCTCTCTCTCGGGAAATAAATTTTGTTTTTAAAACACACACACACACACACACACACACACACACACACACACACACACACACACACACACACACACATCATATCCTGTAGCATAATCCTTCAGAACTCCAGCTGTAATTCTGCTCCTCAGTGTTCTGTGCTGTGAACCTGGACATCCTCTGACTCTGGACACGAGTTCAGGACGCTCATTAAAAACTTCATTGCTGCCTTATTTTATCACAGACTACTGCCACCAAAAGTCACAACCAGCCTCTCATATCAGAGGAGATTTATTAACTGTAATAGCGGTAGCTCGGGGCACCGTCTACATTTTATGAGAGTTTAAGGTTTAAAGATTCTGGTTCATTGAGCATCTGCTGCTCTGTACGTTACACCACTTAGTGTGTATGGGCTGATTTTTTGACCTGGGCCACTTCACTGTGGGAGAGTTTGATGATGCAGATTCAGAGTTAATTTGGGAAATTGCCTTAGAATTATCTGATAATTATCGGACCCAACAGAAGTATGTTCTTGTAAACACGCCTCTGACTCACTGTGCCTGAAGTGCGACCCCCAGACAGTGGTCAATATTTCCTTAATCGAAAGAACGTGTGGAGAACATTTCCACTAAGCTCTTTGATGTTTTAGCTGCACACCAGGAAACACCACCTGATTAGCACTAGCATGTGTTAGCTAATGCCATCCACATGCTGCCTTGGCCCTAAAGAACATTCAAATAAAACGACAGGAAAAATTTCAGCGTATTTTTGTCCTCAAACAAAATAAATCACAGTCATGTGTCAAGGATTTTTGGATCGACCGAAAGAGCTGAACAGTGTTCAGGGGCAGGGAACACTTTGCTCCTGTTAGCTAAACTTACATCTTCCTGTACCGCGTTACATTCGTTCACAATCCACAGCATATTATCTTCTTATTACAAATGAAGATCTTGTTACAATATTTTTTGGCTTAATAACTTGAAGTTATTAATTTGTTATTATCTCATTAATAGCTTGTTATTTTGAAATATTATGATGTAATTCCGAGTTATTATCTCATTATTTGGACTTCATGTTTAACACCCCACAATCTAAGTTAAACTAATATACATTTTTATTCCTTCAGCTGATGCACATTTGTATTTGTAATTCACATAATTACATTCAGTTACGTTTCGTTTTGACTTCTACAGAATCCCATAACGTTCATCGAGCTCGCTCATTTTGACCGTTTGAATTTGACACAGCTTATATTTTCTCCATTAAAAATGTAACATTGCTAGATTAAAAATCTTGTTAATTGTGCTTCTTTTCTGTGCTAGCTAGCTAACTGAAGTGGCCACAAATACTTTTACTCACCCTGAAAATCTTTGCTAGAGAAACCAAATTCAGTAAGGAGGCACTGATGAGGTTTTTAAATCACATGATAAACACTAATAATCCCAGTATGATACGATTAAATACGCCTTACAGCAAAACACAGCATTAGACGGCTTTTTTCTGCATTATCACACATCTAGACTTAAGTATGTCAAAATCAGATGTTCTGAGTTTTGCTAATATCCAAACATCTTTTTTCTGGGGCTGGTTTTTTTTTCTTGCCTTTCGAACGAAAGTGCGAACGACTCAGAGATTGTTATTCCGCAATGTAAGTGTGAAGTTAAGAAGAAAACAAAATGAAAATAAAATCTTTCAGTTAAATTTTTATGTCTGTTTATACTTTTACTAGGACTTTAAATTAAATGTAATTATTCAGGTAATCACTTAATTAATTGAAGTACTTCTATTGTTTATTTCAAACGTAGATGTAAAGTGCAGCCACAAGCTTCTCACAAAAAATATACTCAGTTGCTTTACATGACATCTTTAACAAATAAATTAAAAAAGAGATGATGTTGAAATAGCATGACACAATAGCAAAAAAGATTTGCGATGCACATTTGCTATAAAACGTAATGTACAGAAACAAATATAGCACAAATGAAACATTACTATTATATTAAAAACATTATTGAAATTATTTTAAAGCCTGGTCTTTTTAGATAAACTATACTAGTGAATGCTAATATTTTTGTAAGCTCCCTGATAATGCAAATGTCTGTATCGTTAAAAAAGAAGGCAATTAAACTTTTAACCATTAAAGGTGGGGTCTCCAATTTTTGAAAGCCAATGTTGACGTATAAAATCACCAAAACAAACACGCCCCTAACCCAAATGGGTCCCACCCCTGTATCGATCGCTCCGCCCACACATACATACGTAACCCAGGCGACTAACAGAAAGAAACGTGTCTATCATAGCTGAAGGGAAGAACAATACGATTGTAGATAAACAAACAAGCAAAAATGCCACACAAGCATAATGATGTAAAGGACAAAGACATATATTAGTTCTGTGTAACAAAGCAAAACCAACGTTACTCACCTATCGAGAAGGAAAAAAGCGCCTCGGCGTCTTAAGTAAAGTCGGCCACATATTCACAGGTCGGAGTTTCCCGAGTCGATAACTCCTGAGCTAAACGCTGTTACTACACAAAACGCGGTTGTAGCTGCCTCTCTACATTACTACGATAGAAAAGAGGTGTTATTTGTGTAGTAACAGTGTTTAGCTCAGGAGTTATTGACTCGGGAAACTCCAACCTGTGAATATGTGGCCAACTTCCTGCTCCTTCAGTTCTCTCCAGCGCTGGAAAGCTGATCCTATATTAACACGTCCTACTTCTTGTCCTTATCGTAAGTCTTTCTTCTCTTTCTTTCTTTGTTTTTATCCTCCATGTCAATGTTAAAACCGCTTTCTGCTAATGTCACACATGCACACTGAACACTCTCTCCACCCATATCGACAAGCCCCGCCCCTGGCTACACGTTTTTTTTATTTTTGTTTATTATTCGGCCCGATTCAGTTTTCTGAAGCATTTCTCAAAAATCGGAGACCGCACCTTTAATATAAGCCCATGGACACTCACAGTACACATTTGTTTTACAAAGAAACGTTTGTAAAAAAAAAAATGTAAATGTTTATAATAATATATTGAAACAAAGGATGAATAAAAATATAATAGTAATAATAGTAATCTAATAATAATTAAAACTGTATACCCATCACCTTGCTTTGCAGACACCTGGGAGTCACTGGAGCACTTGTAGAACCAGGAATTTCCTCCCACTATCATATCTGCTCATATTTCAATTTGTGAATATATTCATCTCGATTTTTATTAAAACTGTATTTACAAGCAAATATTTACCAGTGGGTAGAAATTAAACCAATATATCCTGTATCTACAATGTAACTCACTTGCTATTATCAGTATTCTCTGCACTGCAGTTCATTAAGGCTTGTAGGTATTTATATTATAAAATCATATTTTGTATTAAAACACATATACATAGGTCGCTTTGCTATCACTGCCAAGTACATTTTTGGCGGTGCACTTATAAAAACCACTGTCTCTGCTTGAAGGGTTCTGGATGACCAGAGAACCTTGTGGGTGGATGTACCTGTTCCCGTAAAGCCGCAGTTGGGGGCCCGACTTCAGCTGGAATTTATCAGGCATTTCCCAAAGCACCTCTGGCTTTGGGATCCCAATTGCCATGCAGTCAAGCTTGATTGCAATTCCTGGTCTCCCATAAGTGACAGCTGAGGGTCCAGCGGTAATGCGTGGTAGATACGCAATCACAATCACTGCGACTGACATGGACGAGGACCCGTGTTCATTGGCAGAATTACAAATGTAAGTCCCTCTATCGTAGACGGATGCTTGTTGAACTATTATGGTACCGTTGTCAAAAATGATGTATCGTCCCATTCTGTGTGGCCTATTGAGGGTTTCTCCACTTGGTAGGGTCCAGGTAAGCTTGGGTAGTGGGTTACCACTTGACAAACAGTTCAACTGAAGGTTTTCACCATTGATAATGCTAACTAATGAGTTGTACTTGCTGCTGATGACAGGCTTCTGGCTGGCCTGTAGAGTCACTTTGCGTTCCACAGAACCTGCACTGTTATGGCCCACACATCGGTAAATCCCTGCCTCTGAAACAGAAGGTTCTCTGATGAACAAAGCTCCAGCAGGCAAATGGTTGAAATGGGAAATGCTTGTTCCACTCAATAGGGTTGTTCCATTGGGAAGGAACCAGGTGATCTCAGGATAGGGGGGTCCATCCATGGAGCAGTTTAGGATCACAGAGACTCCACTGGTCAACTGAACAGTCTCAGTGGCCAAGCTTTTCAGCTTTGGTTTCTCAACATGCTCTGTAACATGCAGCTGTACCTGCAGTCTGGCTTCGCCTGCCTCATTGCGAGCTATGCAGACCAACTGGACAGAGTCACTCTTGCGTAAATTGCGAATCTCAAGAGTACCATTGCGATGAACCATGAACCTGCTGCCATAGTAAGGAGCAGGAAGGACAACATTTTCGGCCATTATCCACATGACTTGGGGATATGGCACTCCTTCAGCTTTGCAGTGCAGGAGAATCCGCTGGTCCTTCTCAGCAATCTCCTCTGCTCTGGTCACTGGACTTTTTAGTCCATTTATGAAAGGTGCTGAAGTCACAACCTCCACACTAACCACCTTCTTGTCTGTACCTGCTATATTTTTGGCTGAGCAAGTGTAGTTTCCGCTGTCCAACAGTTGAACCTTATGGATTTGCAAAGTCCCATCGTTGTTAAGCCGGTACTTATCTGACGCTGGCAGGGCTATGATGTGGTTGTTTGGGGAAAGCCATGTTATAGTTGGTGAGGGCTGTGCTATTGCCATGCAAGTAAGTGATGCTGTTTCCCCATGTGACACTCTGATCACCTCAAAAGTGTTGTTGTGTATGGTTGGTGCAGCTGCCACTACTCTGATACGAATTTTCATTTCATCGATGCCAATCTGATTCTCAGCATAGCACGTGTAGTCTCCCTCCTCCTTTATACCCACGTTGTTGAAATAAAGGGTACCATTGTCAAACACAACATACGTCTTTGTGCGCACTCCATTGTCATCTGACTGCATGATGCTGTTAATCATGGTGCCATCTGGGAGACTCCATTTGATCTCAGGGTTCGGGAGGCCCGATGCTATACAGTCGACCTTTAGATCTCCCCCGTAAAGAACCTTGTGGTTAATAAACTGTTTCCGTTCTATTTTGGCTGCTTTCATCATAACAGTCACTTTCAGGAGAGCGAAATCATCCCCAAATTTATTTCTGGCCAAACAAATGTAGTCTCCATGGTCCTTATCTGTTACCGATTGAATGGCGAGACTGCCGTTGCTGAAGACTTTCATTCTGTGATCGAAGCTAGAAAGAAGAAAAGAAAGAAAGGTCAAATTAACTTCAAGCTAAATGATGACTAGTGAATAATCGCATAGTATATACAAAGGTTTGTGACATTTTTCAAGGTAAAAATAATTATCAGGAAGAAAAGGAAAGATGCCGATTTTTTTGATACTGTAGCTGGTTTTGTTGTTCGTCACCTTTGCAGACTTTCCAACAGGGTTATTGAACATTAACTACCAGCCAGAGAGATTCTGTTTTAACTACTGTATTAATGGTCAATGATGGTTTTTAATGATCAGAGAAAACAGCTGAAGGTTATTTACTTGTTATACCGAACTGACACATGGCAGGTTTTATTTGCTGATGTATCTGCTTAAGGTTCTCGATATGTGATTTACATCACGTCATAATATGTTATCAAAATATGCTGATACTAATTTGCCGCTGAGCTCCAGTAAATCACTCACTCCAGCTTTCCAGACGAATGTTTGAACAATACGCTCAGCAGCTGACAGAATGAAGAACAGTCTTCACAGCACTAATGTTGCTTTTTATTCCAGTTGTATTTTTTTATTTGGAAATAAAAGAACAGCTATGATCACAGACTTATTCCGAGTTTATCTTTTAAGACCTGTCACCTCATGCTCACTGAATGTTCCATACATGGCAGCACATGAATGGGAGGGAAATCTGGAGAAAATCAAACCGAAGGATATCAACCATGTCTCAAGGGCAGTAAAATACGAAGGGTAGGTGGCTTGTAATTCATCTTCCGCACTAAGAATGATATTATCTTTGCATCGTTCCATCTGTGACTGAAGGACGAAATATCACTTGTAAGTTTTTTGTGTAAGGAATTATCTGATGTTGCTGATGTAAATAGATGAAATTTTCATCTGCACGGTTTTTGTATGACAAGATCGATGAGTTTCGTTGTTCAATTGACACACATTAAATCTTGTGTCTGTTTGCTTCACCAAAACTTGGATGAACTTGTGCACTCTGGGCAAATCTGCCCATAACTCCAGGAATTATGAGTTTGGACCAGACTACTTAGTCAGCTGTCTAAAGCAAAGATGGAGGCGTTTGCTTCATAATTGGCAGCAGATGGTCCGATATCTCCTCATCACATCTGGTTTTAAGTTTTACAGCAGCCCTTTTATCTGCGAGCGAGCTCTTCTTCTACTACTACTCCTGTGCACATTCACATTCTTACCAGAAGAACCTCCTTACAACTTTGGATGGTAGGAACTGATGACACTATGGTAAGCATCAGTAACAGTATATTAATTCACAATCTCTTTACACTAGGAAAGTGTACCAAAAAAACATTTTGCTCCTAGTTTTGGAGGTAATTGTACTAGCTATATACACCATGACAGGAGAAGATGAAGCAATGCTTAGATGTCGTTCTTCTATTTTTGATTCGAAAGCTAATTGCAAGCAGGAACTGTGACTTGAGAACTGAAGTAATATCAGACCACAAACGCGTACAATTGTTACAAGCCAACTGGATTTGCAATTTTATTGCATTATAATTAATTTGCACAAACTTGAGAAGGTCTCAATCGCTTCATTGTTCACACTGTCACTAAAAATAGAGCTCCATGTTCATTCATTCATTCATTCATTCATCTTCTACCGCTTATCCGAACTTCTCGGGTCACGGGGACCCTGTGCCTATCTCAGGCGTCATCGGGCATCGAGGCAGGATACACCCTGGACGGAGTGCCAACCCATCACAGGGCACACACACACACTCTCATTCACACACACACACACACACACTCTCATTCACTCACACACACACTACAGACAATTTTCCAGAGATGCCAATCAACCTACCATGCTTGTCTTTGGACCGGGGGAGGAAACCGGATGAACCTGCAAACTCCACACACAAGGTGGAGGTGGGAATCGAACCCCCGACCCTGGAGGTGTGAGGCGAACGTGCTAACCACTAAGCCACCGTGACCCCGAGCTCCATGTTGCACATACAAAATATTACTGATGCCTGTCACTTTTTCTTGGCTAGATTCAATTTAGAACAACATGCTTATTTCTTGTCATATTAACGTACCTGAAATGTGCATCTATAAGTTTTTTCGCTGGCGTTTTCCAGATGATTTTTGGTTCAGGACTTCCAGAAGCATGGCAGTCTAACCTTGCATAGTCACCATAACTGACATCAGTTTTTAGGGGCGATGTGAAGGTAATTTTGGCTGTAGAGAAAGCCCTCTTCACAATCACACTCACTCTTCTCTTGGCTATGCCCATGGCATTCAAAGCAACACACTCGTAGGTACCCGAGTCTTTTTCTGTTGGGTTGCGGATGTATAGTGTCCCATTGGGAAAGACAAACAGATTTCCATTGATGAACTGGGAAGGACGGATTTGCATGCCACTGAAGGTGACCCATCGAATCACTGGATTTGGGGCTCCTTTAGCACTGCAGTGGATGTACATAGTCTGACCCTCGGAAACGGAGTGGTTTTCTTGTCGCCGTTGCTGGATTATAGGTGGAAGTGCAGTAATATGAAGCCGAATCGATATTGTGGAAGCTCCAGCTACATTGCTGGCTATACACTTATAGATTCCACTGTCTGTATAGCTAGTCTGCTTCAGATGAATTGTCCCATTGCTAAAAAGCATTAGCCTCTGCTCCTTCGTGCTAACTGCCTGCACTACCGTCTGATTAGGAAGCACCCAGCTTATCCGAGGATGGGGCAGACCTTGTGCTTGACACTCAAGGTTGACATAGTCTCCCAAATACACAGTCTTGTCATGCTGCCATGGAAGTAGGATTTTTGGCATCTGGGCAAGAACCATTAACGTAACCACCGTCCGATCAATACCATATTGATTCTGAGCAGTACAAGCATACTGCCCACGATCCTGAAGCTGAACATTGCGGATTACTAAGCTGCCACTGGGTTGGATCTCAAACCGCTGAATTCTGGAATTTTCTGAAATAACAGCCCCTAAAAAACATAAATAGAAACAATGAAAATACTGCATGTCAATATAGAAGTGATCTGCTGAAGTAATCATAGACACTGGATGTGTAACAGTAAATAACTGTCCCAAATGAGTCTTTTTGGGATTCTCTCGGTGTCACAACACAGAAACAGAAGGTGCACACATGTTCTTTGGACATGTCTTGGGCCAGTAGAGAATATTGATGGCTTCTGCATTTACACAAGACTCCATGGCTTATATCCAACTGTGGCTCAGCATGCAAAAAAACTGTTATTAAAGGGATCAGATTAACAACTGGAAGACAGACTGCAAACACAACGTGAGCATTTGAATATTAACCAAACAATGTGTTTATATTTGTTGTTCAATTTGAAGAAATTTGTGTTTGATGTTTTTATTTGTACCTGTAGAGATTTTGGTCCAGCTAAGAAAAGGTTTAGGTTCCCCTACAGAATTGCACGGAAGCTGCACATCTGTTTCAGCATTCACAGTGACTGTGGTAAAATTAGCTGTGGTGATTCTGGGCCTTGCTCTCAGTACAGGAACATGTGGTTGCTGAGGAAGCGAGAGATTCTTGCCAAGGTGCTGGTTTGTAGCGACTACACCTGTCTGATTTCTACTGAGAGGCTTTGCGGTTTGTGTTGGGCTCGTAGTTATCGTCCGCATAGTGGCTGCTGAATATTTAGGTGACACACTTGATCTAATCGTACCAACCGAGCTTGTTATGACATCATACACAGATAAATCGGTAACTGATGATGTTTGATGGATAATAAATGGATGTCTGTGTTTGGGGAGCTTATAGTCAAGGGTTCTTCCATGATTCTGATCTGGAATGTGGTTAGTTGGAAGTTTTCTTGAGTAAATTGGAGTTCTGTTATCTGCTATTGGCACGCTCGGTTTTAACGAGTTTGTTTCTCCAAAAATAGTTATGATTGGAGTGTTAATCGTAGGCTCTGTGGTTTTAATTGAGGGAGTCGTGTGTGTCGATGTTGTTGTCGTCGTCGTCGTCGTTTTAAAAGGATTCGTTGATATCTGAACCTTGGCTTCAGTGGTTGCCGTTGTCATCGTCCGCAGCAGCTCTCGCTCTCCCACCTCGGGGCTTGGAGTCATAATGGGAAGAACAGAGTTGTATTCATTGGGAACTGTATGAAGCGTTGTGCTTTGAGAATCTTCTGTCTTAGTGTCTTTTATTAGATCTATAACTGGGGTTTGAATGGGTTTGACTGGATCACTTGAAGATTGGACAGATTCATGTGTAGTGTTGAGTAACTGCAAGACATTTGGCCTTTTCTCCAGATGGGATTCATATATGTGATTACTGGTCTCTGCCTCGTCATCCTCAGAGGAAGACTCCTGAGATGGTTTTACTGTTAAAAGTTGGGATGTAAACCCCCATTGAGTGGCTGCAAAAGTGTCATAATCTGCTTCTGGCTGAGATGTAGAAGCAATGTGGTAATTCGTCGGGATCTCTGTGGTGGCTGTTTGCACATTTTGCCAGCTCTTTACAGATGTATATTTATTTTCTCTCATTGGAGACGTGGTCACGGTTACTGCAGGTGTAGTAAGGTGGTGTATTCCGTGGTGAAAATCATATTGTGTGACATTTCGAGTTTGTTCAGTACTCTGGATTGTGGAATGTTGTGGAATCGCCTCCAGTTTGTTGGTAAGTACATCGATGTTATTAGCTAACAGGGAGACATTCGTTTGATCATCGCCATTACAATCATCGTCTGTCAAGCATTTCAGGTATTGGGAAGAAATAATAGATGTAGAAGTGGAAAAAGCCAATGTTCCTGCTGTTAGTGTGGTGGATTGGGTTGTAGTGATTAATGGCCTGTGTGCTCCAGTGGCTTTGGGTGCTGTGGATAACTGTGGTCTGCTAGTGATTAGGGACGAGGATGGTCTTAGTCTTATTCGGTTTATTCGTCCTCTGCTTCCAAATCGTCTCCTGGAGTTCCAAGGTTTCCTGGAATATGAAGTAGATGGAGCTTGTTGCTTTATGACATTAGCTGAAATGACTTTGGTTGTCTGTGTTGAACTGCTATTCGTCCCTTGTTCCCTCTCCTTATCACTCTTTGTGAAGGATTCCTTAACATCAGCAGAATTCCCTGACATGCCAAGCTCATTCTTTAACTCGGAATTAGGAGCAGCTTGGTTATTTTCCAATTTGTCTCGCTGTCTTTCTTCTCTGTGTGGATTGCTTGTAGTTAAAGTGCTCACATGGTTCCCTTGCAGGATATTTATCTCAGTGGTAAAATAATTAGGTGAAGCTGTGGTTACTGAGGGTCTCATCTGAACTTTTTCAGACTGAATGGTTGTTTCAGGAGGCGAAGTCGTGTGCAACCGGTATTCTGTATGTGAAGGGGCAGAGACTGGTTGTTCATTATGAGTGTGAGATATGATAATGGTGTTCGACTCTTCCTTCAGTGAGCTCACATCATCTGGAGAAGATCCTTCTATGTTACCGTGAGATTCTGGATCTACAGTCTGAACCCTTTGTCCTGGAGAGCTTGGGTAAGAGCTAGGTGTTGTGATATTTGGAACTGATTTCTCACGAATTCTGGCCAAAAAGTCAGCCCATCTCTGTGGGTCGATTCTGTTGTTGGAGTTGTTCAGTTTTCTCCTGTTCCCTTTTCTTTGTTGTCCCCTCAGACCTTTCTTAATTGGCTTCTTGTGGCCTGGAAAATGTCTTTGTAAATTCCTGACTGGATATGCTTGTGACCTTGACTGTGGTCCCCGCTTATGGTGCATAAAACCTCTATTTGACGGCATTCTGTTCTGGCCTGTATCATCACCAGACGACTCCTCCATATCCTCAAAAATTGCTCTGACCTTTGTAGACACGCCTGCCACAGAGAGGGGCCCGATGGGATACCGTCTGAGAGGTTGTGTTCCTTGCCGTCTCATAATAGTGAGCTTTGTCAAAAGAGTGTCCTCACCATGCCGATTCAGAGCCACACATGTGTAATTTCCATTATCATCAGGTCTGCACCGAGGAATGAAGAGTGTTCCGTTGGAGAAGATAAAACCTCTAGATGAGTTTGTTTTGGCATTCATCACACTGCCATCTGGAAAGATCCAGTTCACCTCAGCATCTGGTGATGCAGTGGTGTTGCACGGCAGATAAACAGATTCTCCGACAAATTTCTCTAAAGGAATCTTGACCTCTTCACCTACGGGATGCCTGGAGGAATCGATGACAAATAATCGAAAAGGAAGAAGGTCTACATCTCCCAGTACTTCAGCAATACAGTAATATACACCAGCGTCTGAATGATCCACTGCCTTGATAAGAAGTTTACCCGTACTAGACACAGAAAGTCGGCTGTTTGTGCTGTTGAAGGACGCTCTAACCTTTGAACCATCAGGCAACATCCACTGAATGGTCGGCGCTCCAGAACTCACCACACTGCAGTCCATCTCAATAACACTGCCCAGGACGGTACTAAACATTGTCTGGGTTGCATTGTTGTGTTTGATCATAACCCAGGATCTCTTCTGCCATCTTGCCTGCTCACTATCTGTGGTAGAAGACATGTGAGTTGTAAAAATGAGCTTTACAGTCTTAGACGTGGAATAGGGCTTGTTGAGCTTTATGTTCACATACGATTGCATGAGCCAAGATGGATGGGACCGGATATTAGCTCGGACTCCGGTGTAATAATATGCGTCTCTCTCGATGTCCTGTCTGTATCTGTAGCTCAGTTCAGGCTCTTTACTTAACATAATCTCCCTGCTCAGGTGCAGAGTAACCTCGCTGTAGTATGCAAGCATTCTCCATAATCTCGCATACTTCTCTCTGTCCATCGGGCATTCGAGGTCAGATAAGAGCGTCATGTTAGCGCTGATCTGTAAAGACTCAGTGTAGTTCCACCTGATTTCTGCTGACTCCCTTGGCGTTACGACTCGGCAGGTCAAGTCCACAGTGTTTCCATGTTCATCTGACAGGTTCAGCGTGATGTTTCCAAAAGGTGGCTTGAAATCCTCCAGAGAAAGCAGCTCACTGAGGTGTTCCTCTTGTGAAATGTCTTTCCCTGGTGAGTTGCTAATTACTGGCCCTGTGCATTGGAAATCCTTGTTTTCAGAGATTTGTTTCCCACTCAGATGCTGAGGTGAGAAGCAAACAGGACAGAGCTGATCTGTGGCATGTGCTTTGTCTTTCTTGCACTTCATCACGCCTGCAAACAAATTAAAAAAAGATCTTTCATAACTTTCATAAGCATCCTATAACTGGTTATATATATGTAGTGTTTCATGTCCAACCAAGAACTGTTCATATTTCAAAACCTGCCCATGAACTTTGGTTCCATTTGTTGATGCTAAGCTGCTGCTGTACAGCAAGACACCCGACACACCGACTGACACCGACACAGCGAGACTGTGTGTTGCACTTTTCCGTTACTTTTTCACTTTACCTGGATGGTGTGCTATCCAATCTTGGAGCCAGTCCAGCCTACAGTCGCAGGTCCAGGGGTTGCCATAGAGGAAAAGGTTTTCGAGATGCGGCATGTTTCTCAGCATTTCTCTTGGTAGGTACGTCAGATAATTGTCCGCTAGGTAAAGATGTTTGATTGTGGAGACCGGGAAGTGATTTAACAAGGAGAACGTGCTGAATGTAGAAGGATGCAGCTTCTGCAGATGGTTCCCCTCGAGATGGAGCAGACGAAGTGATGTCATCCCTCTGAAGGCATCCGGATGGATGAATTCGATGTGGTTGTTGTCCAGGTGCAGCCTTACAAGGTGTGTGAGACCAGACAAAGTGCGACCTGTGATCACTTTGACTTTATTGTAGCTCATTTTCAAAACCTGGAAAAAAAATTCATGTCAGTTTTTTGGACATCGACACTGATTTAAGACATAAAACTGATCCAAGCAATCAGACAGTCTCAGATTCAGACAGGGTTTTTTTTTTGCCATCTTCCTGTAATTTAAACATTTGCTCTGTCATGAGGATAAGTTTTTAATTTTCCTGTCCAGTCCTTTCTCCTTCTTCAGTTGTTGACTGCAACTTTCTCTGGGATTCATGAAACTGAACTGAACATGAAACAGACAACAGAGTCAGACGTCAGGCAGATAATAAAGAACACTAATCTGTACCCTTGTGGAAAAATGTTTGTGTGAGTGAAATCATGTTAAATAAATTCATCAGGTGTTTATCAAATAAAATTTGTGCAAAAATCAAATGTGAATATAAAAAAGTGAAAAATCTTGCAAAGATTCAAAATCAAGTCTTTAAATAATTGCATGAATTTAAGTGATATAAAAATTTCAAAAACACTTTAAAAAAAATCAACCATTTAAAAAGTGAATTGAGTAAAAAATCACAAAGGAGAAAAGAACCGTGTTTAAAAATGCATGTAAACTGCAGCCAAAATTCGACATTTTAAAATATTCACATATTAATTTAAAAAAATGTGTATTGTTTAAAAATCAGGTCTAAAGGAACAAAGAATGTTTAAAAAAGGACAGTATAATCAATCACACATCAAAACATCAAATTATGTAATTAACGAGAACTGTTCTTTTAGTTTGATCTCGTTTTAAACGTCTTTTTTATGCAGTAATAAAAATGTTTACCTGCAAGGACATCAGGTCTCGAAAAACCCCATCGGGGATCTGATGAATGTTGTTTCCGTGCATCATCAGAAGCTCCAGTTTCCTCAGTTCAGCTAAAGACTCCTTGTCAAGTTCAGAAATGCTGTTAAATCTGTTAAAAACACGTTCATCGTTGTGCTGCCGTGTTCACGTTCAGCTGCGTTTTATGTGTTAAATGGTTTTTGTGAATGAGTTTAATTACAGGACGCAGTCAGTCCCACTGTGTGCTTTAACATGTGCCACTCAACGAGCAGTGAATTCATCTAGTTATATTATTCCTACACAGAATAGGGACTTTTCATTTGCAGTTTGACACATATAGCTGCTATAGTGTAAAAGCTAACAGGTCTCATCCTCATTAAATGTCATGTGGTTCTTGATCACAGCTCGTCATGGATCATTTACTGTAACTGTGCAACTTTTATTCCTTATTCTAAACAATTCTCACAATAACATCAGAATGGTTTCTCACAGAGTAGACGCTCACTTACCCAAGGTTCATGCGTCGCACTAATCGTGGCACTCCGGAGGGGATGAGGACGAGTGAGCGGAAAGTGCAATGGACTTCAGAGGGGACATAACAGGCACAAGGCCGAGGGCAGGACATGGCGACATCCGGAAACACGACATGTAACGTTACCATCACCAGCAAACAACAGCTCACAGACACCATCCTTCGACATGTTTCCCACAGATTCATGTTGAAGACTCTGAGCAAAAGATCAGATCAGAAAGAGAGAGAGAGAGAGAGAGAGAGAGAGAGAGAGAGAGAGAGAGAGAGAGAGAGAGAGAGAGAATAAGAATACATGACCACAGCAGAATTATTGGTGCCCTCTGAAAAAGACTAAATCACAAAATAAATATTTTTTTAATTGAATGTAAATGATCTGGTTACTATGGCAATATGGTGATGTGATAAATAATATGACAATTACATTACATATTACATTTCTGAAATATATTTTTAAAAATACAGATCTGTCTGTAGAGAGAAGTACAAAGAATCAAAGCTCCTCATTACATGCAGTTTACATGCAATTACACTTTTATACCGCTAGGGGTTCCTGAATACACATTTTTACTCACCGGCCACTTTATTAGGAACAACAGCACATTAAGCCAATTATGTGGCGGCAGCAGCAGCAGCACGGTACATAAAGATAGATAGATATATATATATATATATATATATATATATATATATATATATATATATATATATATATATATAGAGAGAGAGAGAGAGAGAGAGAGAGAGAGAGAGAGAGAGAGAGTAATGGTAAAAATGTACCTTTAGGTCAGAATGATGCTTTCAGTCAGTTTTGCTGTCCACAGAATTTATCCAACCTCCTCATCACCATCACTTATTCACTCAACACGTCACCTAAAGCCAACTACAGACCTTTACTATAAGATTATATTAAATATTAAGTTGTATTCGCACCGTGAAATAATAATAATAACAACAATAATAATAGTAACAACAACAACAATAATACTAATAAAAATAACAACAAAACAACAACAACAACAACAACAACAATAATAATAATAATAATAATAATAATAATAATAATAATAATAATAATAACAACAACAACATTATTATTAATGTTAAGGTCACATTAATTACACGGATGATTTCTTACCCTCCCGTGTTATTCTCACCCTGATATTCCTTTGAACCGATTTCCACGGTGCATAAAGTAAACGGAGAGGCTCGTGCGCGGTGAGGAGACGACCCAAGGGCGCGCATGCGTCCGTTCCGACGGCTGATCCTAACGGGTCCGAATAAGACTGAGAGGCTTCAGGAGAGATGCCGCTGTGTTACAGGGAAAGGAGGAGGAGCAATGAGGGAGGTGTCACTGCTGCCCCTCCTCACACTCTACATCCATTTATTAACTTCACCACATTAATGTAAAAAGAGATCAAATTAACACACACACACACACACACACACACACACACACACACACACACACACACACACACACACACACACACACACACACACACACACCATCAGCCGTTATATGAACACCTCACAAACATTTCCTGAACATCTCACAAAGCTCCTACAATGGACACATGGCCATCAGAACTGGAACAGGGAGCAGAGTAAGAAGATGGCTCAGATTTTCTTCTACATCATGTGGAGGCTGTGTGTGTGTGTGTGTGTGTGTGTGTGTGTGTGTGTGTGTGTGTGTGTGTGTGTGTGTGTGTGTGTGTGTGTCCTGGGGAAGAGACGTCACTATGTGAAGATGGCACGTTGGTGTTCTGCTGGGAATTCTTGGGTCCTGGAGTTCATGTAAATGTTACTTTACATGTTCCACCTACATACTGTAAATACTGCTGCAGAGCAAGTTCACCTTTCACATCTTGGTGTCTTCCAGCAGGATGAAGCAAAATATGGATTTATCAGGTGGAGTTATCATGTGGATTTATCAGGTCAGTTTGGGGAAACTACTGCAGTGTTGTTTGTTTCAGCTGTGCATCTCAGAATTCAGCCTGAACAACTGTTCTCACAGCTAAAAATAAAAACCTCCAAAATAAAAAGGTGTAAATAGTTGGAATTGTTGTGGCTGTAGCTGACAGGACGTACAAAAAACCCAGCAAACAAGCCATCACAAGAAGCAGTGTAAGAGCAGAACACCAAGCTAAATCATCTCACTATGTCTGTAGACCTTTCTTTAGATAATCAGCCTAAAAATATTTACTGCACTTTTAATCTTATGTGTTACAAGATTTGTGGAATGTGAGTGAAGTCTATAGCACCAATCACTGCTGTGAGTCCTACAGAAAAACCCAACTAACTCTGATAAACATCTGAAATTTCATTATTAATAAGACTAATTATTCTATAAAAGGTGGCTTTGGCTACATCCTCTTCTGTAAATGTCTGGGTTTCAGTGCAAAAGGACTTTAAATACAACGATAAAAAGAGGTTTGTGGAGCAGAAATAATTTGTACCCATCATGTTCTAAAAGTCGCAGTATTCCCTCTGTAGATATTTCATTATAATTATAAAAATATAATAAAAATAATTGTGGTTAATCATGTGATTTGACCTTTCCACAGATTTATAAGATTGCACAAAATATTTCACTGAGTAGATTTCATAACCCAACTCCAGCCTAGAAGTAGAATTAAAAACTGTTCAGGAAAGTTCTGTCCATCTTCTTCACAATATCGTTCACAAGAGCAAAATGGCGGCTCAAGTCACACAGCTGAGCTTCTCTACTTTTAAATAAGATCTCAATAAGATCTGAGATGAGTAAACCTTTAAGATCTTGTCAAAGTTCAGTGATCTGAGAAAGTAAACATGACCCCAATGACATTATCTTTACATTAGTCATGTAGCCAAAGTGACAGCGCCGTTTACACCACGTTCACTCGTGTGTTTGGGTTCACTGACATTTACACTCAGATTTTATTCAAAAGGGTTTATTCACTGTGGATTGTTTCTTCTTCACTACATTCACTTTCTTGGCAAACGATTTTACTAAATGATTAAGACCCACAAAATGTGTATAAACGTGAGCTTCAACCATTTAGACATTTATTGGTGAAACACTGAAAGGTGATAAAAGTCTCATTCCCTTTGGCCATGTTGTAAACAGATTGTAAACAGATAAAAAGCCCCCGAGAGAAACAGCACTCATAAATACAGTACATAAGAAAGGATACAGTCACTTAAGGTACACATCTAAAGGAGCATGGTGGTCAGTGATTAGTCATTGGGAGCATGGTGATTAGTCATTAGTCATTAGGAGCATGGTGATTAGTCATTAGTCATTAGGAGCATGGTGATCAGTGATCAGTGATTAGGATCATGGTGATCAGTGATCAGTGATTAGGAGCATGGTGATCAGTCATTAGTCATTAGGAGCATGGTGATCAGTCATTAGTCATTAGGAGCATGGTGATCAGTGATTAGGAGCATGGTGATCAGTCATTAGTCATTAGGAGCATGGTGATCAGTGATTAGGAGCATGGTGATCAGTGATTAGTCATTAGGAGCATGGTGATCAGTGATCAGTGATTAGGATCATGGTGATCAGTGATCAGTGATTAGGAGCATGGTGATCAGTCATTAGTCATTAGGATCATGGTGATCAGTGATTAGTCATTAGGAGCATGGTGATCAGTGATCAGTGATTAGGATCATGGTGATCAGTGATCAGTGATTAGGAGCATGGTGATCAGTCATTAGTCATTAGGAGCATGGTGATCAGTCATTAGTCATTAGGAGCATGGTGATCAGTCATTAGTCATTAAGAGCATGGTGATCAGTCATTAGTCATTAGGAGCATGGTGATCAGTCATTAGTCATTAGGAGCATGGTGATCAGTGATTAGGAGCATGGTGATCAGTCATTAGTCATTAGGAGCATGGTGATCAGTGATTAGGAGCATGGTGATCAGTGATCAGTCATTAGGAGCATGGTGATCAGTGATCAGTGATTAGGATCATGGTGATCAGTCATTAGTCATTAGGAGCATGGTGATCAGTGATCAGTGATTAGGAGCATGGTGATCAGTCATTAGTCATTAGGAGCATGGTGATCAGTCATTAGTCATTAGGAGCATGGTGATCAGTGATTAGGAGCATGGTGATCAGTGATCAGTCATTAGGAGCATGGTGATCAGTGATCAGTGATTAGGATCATGGTGATCAGTCATTAGTCATTAGGAGCATGGTGATCAGTGATCAGTGATTAGGAGCATGGTGATCAGTCATTAGTCATTAGGAGCATGGTGATCAGTCATTAGTCATTAGGAGCATGGTGATCAGTGATTAGGAGCATGGTGATCAGTCATTAGTCATTAGGAGCATGGTGATCAGTGATTAGTCATTAGGAGCATGGTGATCAGTGATTAGTCATTAGGAGCATGGTGATCAGTGATCAGGAGCATGGTGATCAGTCATTAGTCATTAGGAGCATGGTGATCAGTCATTAGTCATTAGGAGCATGGTGATCAGTGATTAGTCATTAGGAGCATGGTGATCAGTGATCAGTGATTAGGAGCATGGTGATCAGTCATTAGTCATTAGGAGCACGGTGATTAGTGATTAGTCATTAGGAGCATGGTGATCAGTGATTAGTCATTAGGAGCATGGTGATCAGTGATTAGTCATTAGGAGCATGGTGATCAGTCATTAGTCATTAGGAGCATAGTGATCAGTCATTAGGAGCATGGTGATCAGTGATTAGTCATTGGGAGCATGGTGATCAGTGATTAGTCATTGGGAGCATGGTGATCAGTCATTAGTCATTGGGAGCATGGTGATCAGTCATTAGTCATTAGGAGCATGGTGATCAGTGATTAGTCATTAGGAGCATGGTGATCAGTCATTAGTCATTAGGAGCATGGTGATCAGTCATTAGTCATTAGGAGCATGGTGATCAGTCATTAGTCATTAGGAGCATGGTGATCAGTCATTAGTCATTAGGAGCATGGTGATCAGTGATTAGTCATTAGGAGCATGGTGATCAGTCATTAGGAGCATGGTGATCAGTGATTAGTCATTAGGAGCATGGTGATCAGTGATTAGGAGCATGGTGATCAGTGATTAGTCATTAGGAGCATGGTGATCGGTCATTAGTCATTAGGAGCATGGTGATCAGTGATTAGTCATTAGGAGCATGGTGATCAGTCATTAGGAGCATGGTGATCAGTGATTAGTCATTAGGAGCATGGTGATCAGTGATTAGGAGCATGGTGATCAGTGATTAGTCATTAGGAGCATGGTGATCGGTCATTAGTCATTAGGAGCATGGTGATCAGTGATTAGTCATTGGGAGCATGGTGATCAGTGATTAGGAGCATGGTGATCAGTGATTAGGAGCATGGTGATCAGTCATTAGTCATTAGGAGCATGGTGATCAGTCATTAGTCATTGGGAGCATGGTGATCAGTGATTAGGAGCATGGTGATCAGTGATTAGGAGCATGGTGATCAGTCATTAGGAGCATGGTGATCAGTCATTAGTCATTAGGAGCATGGTGATCAGTGATTAGTCATTGGGAACCTGACTATTTAGGAAGGCAAAAACCATGTAATCTTGTGAAAGCCTTCAGGTTGTCAACCCTGCCACAGCTATTTTTTGCAACTGTTTGCAATATTTTGTAATGAGTATAAACAAATGTGCCATTTAAACTAGAATTAAGTGAAAATGAAGCACAATTCATGAGCAACACACCAGATTTGCTCCCATGGTAACGATCCTGGCCTCTGTGAGCTGTTCAACCACTAAATCCCCCCAACTCATGTGTCCTGCTTTAGTCTCTGGCCATTAAACCTGGCCAAATATCAGTCTCATGCATTATTATACATGGAGTGAAGTCTGAAGCCAGTGGACATACAACAAACACCATTACATCACCACCACCGTTCTGTCTTTAGACGCACGACTGTACAGAACACACAGCAGGCTTAGTACACTTACACATACACTTACGTTAAACACACATCTCACTGAAGATCAAGAAAAGAAGGT
The DNA here is from genome assembly GCF_022655615.1 of Tachysurus fulvidraco. Taxonomy (NCBI): domain Eukaryota; kingdom Metazoa; phylum Chordata; class Actinopteri; order Siluriformes; family Bagridae; genus Tachysurus; species Tachysurus fulvidraco. The sequence continues at coordinate 31,822,583 of NC_062523.1, forward strand.
TCTCCTGACAGCTTAAGTCAATAAGAGCAAGTGCAGATGGCTGAAGTGATTCTTACTCCATTCCACACATCTGTCCTGATGTCATGGCTGGAAAAGAGAGCTGTTATACAGTCAGGTTCAGACGGATCACTTCTGATTGGTTTAATATCTGCAAGCTGGAACAGGGCTTTCTGAGCTTGGAGAATTATCACACACATTCTGGGGGGTTTTAATAATGTCTCCTTATTCAGAGGAAATTTCCTAGACACTTAAATTATTTATAACTTTTACACAACCTTCTTTAGTCAATCCTTCAATTATTACACGTCAAAAATACACAAAAAAAAGTTTAAATTCTATGCAGCAGTTTATAAGAAGCTTTTTAATTAGTCACTAAGATGTAAACTAGTGTTAAGGTTTTGGGCTTATTGGGTAATAAAGAGTGAAGTTTTGTTCTGTTTTAAATACGAGTACAGAGGTTTGTACACGAGGTAATAACTGACATCAGATCCGGATTACTTCATGATTTGTTTCTTATGTAAACAATATTTAGGGCAGAAGCCTCATTAATCACTTACAGGTTTACACTCATTCATGAAATCACTTCTTTTCCTTCTCCACAATTCCACTAATACAATCTGCTCCTCCGCCTCAGCAGCTGCTTCACAGTGGCATGAAAAGAGCAGACGGAAAAAGACAAAACAGAAAACAGCCTTCAGTTCCAGGCCAGAAATCTACTGTTAACATAAAAAATGTTAATGACAGGAGACCATGAAGGAGCCGGTGTTTATACCCTTTATATTATTTATATGCTGCAGAGAGATGGAGCTGTAAAGCAGAGCGTGATAATTGTCTAGACAGCGTCCTGCAGAGAGAGAGAGGGAGGGAGAGAGAAAGAGAGAGAGAGAGAAAGAGAGAGAGAGAGAGAGAGAGGAGAGAGAAAGAGGGAGGGAGAGAGATAGAGAGAGAGAGAAAGTGAGAGAGGAGCGAGAGAGGGAGAGAGAGAGAAAGTGAGAGAGGAGTGAGAGAGGGAGAGAGAGAGGAGAGAGAGAAAGTGAGAGAGGAGTGAGAGGGGGAGAGAGAGAGGAGAGAGAGAAAGTGAGAGAGGAGAGGGGGGCAGAGGGAGAGAGAGAGATAGAGAGAGAACGAGAGAGGAGAGAGAGGAGGGGGGACAGAGGGGGAGAGAGATAGAGAGAGAGAGAAAGTGAGAGAGGAGCGAGAGAGGAAGAGAGAGAGGAGAGAGAGAAAGTGAGAGAGGAGAGGGGGGCAGAGGGAGAGAGAGAGATAGAGAGAGAACGAGAGAGGAGAGAGAGGGGGGACAGAGGGAGAGAGAGAGGAGGGGGGACAGAGGGGGAGAGAGATAGAGATAGAGAGAAAGTGAGAGAGGAGAGAGAGAGAGAGAACGTGAGAGAGGAGAGGGGGGACAGAGTGAGAGAGAGAGAAAGAGAGAGAGAGAGAGGGACAGAGAGAAAGGGAGAGAGAAAGAGAAAGACGGGGGGGCAGAGGGAGAGAGAGGGGGGGGGACAGAGAGAGAGGAGAGAGAGGGGGGGCAGAGGGAGAGACAGAGGGGGGGGACAGAGGGAGAGACAGAGGGGGGGACAGAGGGAGAGAGAGAGAGAGGGAGGGAGGGAGAGAGAGAGACTTGGATGTATTCCTTTAGCTCTAAGTGTTTGTATGTTGTGTGTCTGTGATGACGGACAGACCTACAGACCTTTTACCCCACTCACATGTACACAACAATTCCTCAGGGATGTACAGTGGGGATAAAATGTTCTGTTCATCAGTGATGAGAAACACGGAGTTGGGGTAAAGTTGGTTCTCCTTTGAGTTTGTTACTTCTCATGACTCCATTTGTTCAGCTGAGGAATGTGTGTGTGTGTGTAAGATGTGTTCAGTCCTGCCTTCTTACACCACACTCACCATTACAGCTAATATGCTCAGCAATAACATGCTAGTCACGTTCGATCTGTATCGCGTATCTAATTCTGTCAGTTAGTTTACTAAACACACGCTAGCTTAAGGAGCTAAAATGCTGACTGCTGATTATTTAAACACTAAAGCATCTACTTGTGGCTCCTGGCTAAAATATTACACAAACGTTATCACTGATTCACCGTGAAATGTGCTAAAACTTTCGATTAGCAAATGTAGCTAATGTGTTAGCATGTGCAGAGTCTGGGAGCAGTTATGGCTAATTTTACCTTATTACATCATTATTTTTCAATAAACTAATCATAACATACAAACTGTTGTATTACCAGGAAGTGAGGTCAGTACTTCTGATTAGCCGAGAACATACGGAACGTTCTAACATGTAGCAAACATTCAGACAGTAAATACGGTCTCTGTGGTGCGAGAGGCCGCAGGATCCTGTAATTATGAACATGTGGTGATAATCCTTCTGTCGTCTTTCAGGTGGGTTTGAAAGTGATAAATGAAAGTGTCTTGTGTTCAGGAAAATTACAGAGCTGTGCTGCTGTTAATTACAGCCATAACCATGTTATACTCTACACCTCAGGCCCCGAATGTTCCGCAATTTCTGGAATTCGCTCCTAAGACTTTCACTCACTAAGACACATGTGCTGTGGTGATGTGACAATAAAAGTGACTTGACTTAACATCACCACTATCTTGGACAAATGGCTGGGTTTTAGCTCATAGCATAAGCAATGCTGCTGTGCAAACTGTAAACGAGCTGAAGAGCAACCGGATCATTGCTCAGCTGTTTAGTGTAAATTGTCCTTAAGTTGAGAAACTTTTTGTTTTAATGTCTGTTGTTTCTCATTCTTTTGTCATGAGTCAAACGTTGAGTCCTAGCATCACTCCAAAGCACTGAGTGGGTTTATGTGTTGAGGTTAATGTGAAATTGGTGGCTGGACCTGCCGCCCTCATGCTTCTCCTTCTTCTTCGTCCCAGGAAAGTGTTTCTGATCTTTTACACATAGCTCTAAGGCCCAGCGTACTGGATTAGCATCTGGATTTCTTTGAAGAAAAATGTTGCTCTGTTGTGCGGTGAATTTAAGATATTCATCATTGTTTGAGAAGTTCTGGCACAAGAACCAGACAGTCCAACTTTTCCCCTGTACTCGTGTGTAAAATGAGTCAAAAATGTGTTTTCCTCATCTGTAATCGTTCCATCACTGCCATGGGTTAAGGTGTGGATTTGGTGGAGAGGAGATGCTGCTTGGAGGACCATCACATCCCACAGCTTTTATTTCTTCTGTGAGAAAACCTCACTGTATCTAAAGCTGCATACAGATTCTGCAGAGCTGCTGACATTCCTCCACTTTATCCTCAGTGAACGGAACAAAGTCTTCTATCAACAGCTGAGATGTAGATAACAGACCGCCTGCGTCTGGACTGTCGGTAATCTTCTGCTTTACTCCAGGAGTGTGTTAATTACGTCTAACTGAGGGCATCATCCCAGCATCTGCTGCTCCTTCAAACAAGGACTAGAAAATATACTGTATGTTAGGGAGGCACCTCTGAAGATCATTTATTCATTCATCCATTTCCTACCGCTTATCCGAACTTCTCGGGTCACGGGGAGCCTGTGTCTATCTCAGGCGTCATCGGGCATCGAGGCAGGATACACCCTGGACGGAGTGCCGACCCATCACAGGGCACACACACACTCTCATTCACACACACACACACACACACTACGGACAATTTTCCAGAGATGCCAATCAACCTACCATGCATGTCTTTGGACCGGGGGAGGAAACCGGAGTACCCGGAGGAAACCCCCGAGGCACGGGGAGAACATGCAAACTCCACACACACGAGGCGGAGGTGGAAATCGAACCCCCAACCCTGGAGGTGTGAGGCGAACTTGCTAACCAATAAAAGACACTGTGTCCCCCACCCTTGAAGTTGGATGTATATATTGTCCTAAAATATCTTTGGAAAAATTTATTCCATAATCAAGCATCTCATCACATCAATCAAACAAAGAGTAGCTATAACGTTAGTTCCATTAGCATCATACGCATACAGTTACAGCAGGGAACACGATCACATCCAGACAGATCGAATCACAGCGACTTAAACAAATGGATCTGCATAGATCATTAACATAATTTGCATAATCATTCCCAGAGAAGAGACAGGTACGTTTGGAATAACTTACGATAAAGGTTATGTGAATTCTGCATAACAAACAAAACCATTTAACAAAGTGCATAGATTATAGCTACGATACAATTCTACACATGACACAAGAGAACAAGACCAAGTGGAAACAGACATGTGCCAATGCCCCACACCTCGCCAGATGTTTCATTATAATGTACTTTTGATCTCGCCACTGAGCGTTTATCTGCTAGTCTTTCAAACAGAGCTGTGAAGAAGCACCCCAGGGAAGCTGTAACCATGACAACCAATCCTGGCATCCTACAGAGGAGCCGAAATCACATGAGCCGAAATCCGACGGTGTTATTTCTAGTGATTTATAACTCATTGTATTTCCAGTGTGATCTGTTAAAATAATGAGATTTATGAGATAACTCAAAATGTTCAAGTGGAAAGTCATAATGTCCTTAAGTCCAAATAACAAGCTGATGTATTGGAATGACGAGAAATAAACCGGACGTAAGACGATCGA